>NC_090733.1:128601587-128616587 GCF_036898095.1 Palaemon carinicauda | reverse complement strand
TTGTGCTCTTTTTAACGTTCAGCAAGAGAATATGTGTCAAAGGGTCCTATATTTCACGTCTATTGCCGCCCACCGATTGTTATTACCTTTGGAAAGCTATCATTTCGTCTGCAAAGAGCATTACCCAGGTCTCATGCTCTGTTTTAGAGGTGCGTATTGCGTCCTACACTAGGGCTGTTGGTGAAGCTTACGTTCTCATTTATCTCGTATATTACCTCGTATTTTTTATTTGTACTGAATTACTTTGCTATGTTGGTAACGTCCTTGCCTGGTGATCACCACACTGGGTTTCGAGTCCCGTTTAAAATTGTCAAGATACCCTGACACATGCACGACTTTTTGCCACGAATTTGTCGTGGCAAGTCGTGACATTTTGTGGCACGAACTGGAAGATAAAAAAAAAACAAAAATTACCTCAGAATCACAGCTGACCTGTCCACATTGACACGAATTGGCACGACGAGTTCACGCATAGTTTGCGCATTTCCCGCATCGTCCCGACGAGTTCACGAACAGTTCGCGCATAGTTCACGCCCCGGTCACGAAATTTTGTCGTGGCCAAAATTTTGAACATTTCAAAATTCTCGTCACGACATGCCACGATGTCACGACGGGTTTACGAACACTTCACGCCAGTTCACGACGAGTTCACGGCAGTTCACGACTCGAGTCGTGACAATGCGTGCCACAAATTTGTGCAAGTGTCAGCCTGGCTTTAGTTCTTTCACTCTGATTGGTTAGAATTATCTTGCCCGACCAATCAGCGATCAGGAAACTTTTCCGAGCTAATAGGGCACCCCTGCGAATCGGTGCAAATCTGCCTCACTAAAAATAATTGACTATTACCTCGTCTTTTTTATTTTTACTGAATTACTCTGCTATGTTGGAAACGTCCTTGCCTGGTGATCGCCAGACTGGGGTTCGAGTCCCGCTTAAAATTGTTGGTTCTTTCGCTCTGATTGGTTAGAATGATCTTGCCCGACCAATCAGCGATCAGGAAACTTTTCCGAGCTAAAGGGGCACCCCTGCGAGTCGGTGCAAATCTGCCTGACTAAAAAGAGTTGACTATTACCTCGTCTTTTTTATTTGTACTGAATTACTTTGCTATGTTGGTAACGTCCTTGCCTGGTGATCGTCAGACTGGGGTTCGAGTCCCGCTTAAAATTGTTAGTTCTTTCGCTCTGATTGGTTAGAATTATCTTGCCCGAACAATCAGCGATCAGGAAACTTTTCCGAGCTAAAGGGGCACCCCTGCGAGTCGGTGCAAATCTGCCTCACTAAAAAGAGTTGACTATTACCTCGTCTTTTTTATTTGTACTGAATTACTTTGCTATGTTGGTAACGTCCTTGCCTGGTGATCGCCAGACTGGGGTTCGAGTCCCGCTTAAAATTGTTGGTTCTTTCACTCTGATTGGTTAAAATTATCTTACCCGACCAATCAGCGATCAGGAACCTTTTCCTAGCTAAAAGGGCACCCCTGCGAGTCGGTGCAAATCTGCCTCACTAAAAAGAATTGACTATTACCTCGTCTTTTTTATTTGTACTGAATTATTCTGCCATGTTGGTAACGTCCTTGCCTGGTGATCGACAGACTGGTGTTTGAGTCACGCTCAAAATTTTTAGTTCTTTTGCTCGCTGCAACCTCATCATCCTTGTGAGCTATTGATAAGGGGTTTGGGGGAGCCTATTGGTCTACTCGCTGAGTCATCACCATCCATTGCCTGGCCCTCCCTGGTCTTGGTTTGGGTATACCAGGGGTTTGAGCGCCGATTATATGTATGTGGAATGATCTTCCTAATCGGGTAGTTGAATCGGTAGAACTTCAAAAGTTCAAACTTGCAGCAAATGTTTTTATGTTGAAAAGGCTGACATAAGTCTTTTTATAGTTTATATATGAAATATCTGTTTTGATGATGTTGTTGTTTTTTAAACATTTTATTAAATTGTTAACTACTTCTCATATCGTTTATTTATTTCCTCATTTCCTTTCCTCACTGGGCTATTTTTTCCTGTTGGAGCCCTTGGGCTTATATAATCTTGTTTTTCCAACTAGGGTTGTAGCTTAGCTAATAATAATAATAATAATAATAATAATAATAATAATAATAATATAGTGAGTCTCTAGGCCATTGTCCTGCTCGCTCTGGCATTCATGAGCGCCCTTTTAAACCTTTATATCAATTTACTCTCCTCTATTTACATTACTTTTCTCTATAACTCTATACTTCATCATTGTTTTCTTTATTGAACTGCTCTTCCCCTTTATTACATTTTCTTATATCGGATTACATCCCTCTATCAATCTTATTTTTCATGAAAAACGGCTCTCTTTCATCACTCTATTTTTCATACTAAATCACTCTCCTCCATTACGTTCTGTCACTGTTACTGTTACGCTAGAGAGTTATTGGGTCCTTTGACTGGCCAGACAATACTACATTGGATCCCTCTCTCTGGTTACGGCTCCTTTTTTTCTTTGCCTACACATATGCCGAATAGTCTGGCTTATTCCTTCCACATGCTCCTCTGCCCTCATACGCCTGATATCACTGAGATTACCAAAATATTCTTCTTCACCCAAGGGGTTAGCTACTGCACTGTAATTGTTCAGTGGCTATTTTCCTCTTGGTAAGGGTAGAAGAGACTCTTTAGCTATGGTAAGCAGCTCCTCTAGGCGAAGGACACTCCAAAATCAAAACATTGTTCCCTGGTCTTGGGTAGTGTCATAGCCTCTGTACCATGGTCTTCCACTGTCTTGGGTAAGAGTTCTCTTGCTTGAGGGTACACTTGGGCACACTATTCTATCTTATTTCTCTTACTCCTGTTTTTATATCTAAGTTTACATAGTTTATATATGAAACATTTCTTTAGTGTTGTTACTATTCTTAAATTTTTAATTTTAATTGTTCACTACATCTCTTGTAGCTTATATATTTTCTAATATCCTTTCCTCTCTGGGCTATTTTTCCTGGTTAAAGCCCTTGGGTTCACATCATCCTGCTTTTCCAATTTTGGTTGTTGGTTAACTAGTAATAAAAATAATAAAAATGCGCAGTTGAAGAGATATCTTTGATCAACCTATTGCATTACTCTGCAAAACCTTACTCAACTATTCAAATTGAAAGTGTGGAAATGTTCAAACGCGCAGCGTTTTATAGTGCAGGCGAATTTCTTCTTTACAATTACTCTCCCTAAGTAACTATTTCGCTTGGAAATGTTCCCCAGATGAATTCAGGAAAAGTTCTGTTATTGGGTTAACCGCTGAAGTGCCTGAAACATCGACGTAGAGAGAGAGAGAGAGAGAGAGAGAGAGAGAGAGAGAGAGAGAGAGAGAGTTTGAGGGGATAAAGGCACTATGATAGGAAACAATACTTGTTGAAATATCATTTATTATCATAATTATTACTAGCCAAGCTACAACCTTAGTTGCAAAAGCAAGATACTATAAGCCCAAAGGCTACAACAGGGAAAAATAGCCCAGTGAGGAAAGAAAAGAAAGAAATAAATAAACGATATGAGAAATAATTACCAATAAAATATCTCATAACAGTAACATCAAAACAAATATTATGTGATATATAAGCTATACAAACTTATATCAGCCTGGTCAACATAAAAACATTTGCTGCAAGTTTGAACTTTTGAAGTTCTACTGATTCAACTACCCGATTAGGAAGATCATTCCACAACTTGGTCACAGCTGGAATAAAACTTCTAGAATACTGTGTAGTAGTGTAGTAATGTTAATAATGATGACAATTAAAAACGCCGAGATTTCTGACCTCCGCCAAGTGTTAATGGAGTCATCCATGGTGGACATTTCGTCAAAATCCGTCAATTTGTTTTAACGTTATCTTTAAAATGGCGAAAATTGCAAATCCGGATAATCTCAAAATTTAATGGGGTCTTCCATGACCTAAGATCTATCTGTGGTAAAAATTTCGTCAAAATCCGTCAATTTGTTTTAACGTTATCTTTAAAATGGCGAAAATTGCAAATCCGGATCTAGAATCCGGATAATCTCAAAATTTAATGGGGTCTTCCATGACCTAAGATCTATCTGTGGTGAAAATTTCGTCAAAATCCGTCAATTTGTTTTAACGTTATCTTTAAAATGGCGAAAATTGCAAATCCGGATCTAGAATCCGGATACGGATCATCTCAAAATTTAATGGGGTCTTCCATGACCTAAGATCTATCTGTGGTGAAAATTTCGTCAAAATCCGTTAATTTGTTTTAACGTTATCTTTAAAATGGCGAAAATTGCAAATCCGGATCTAGAATCCGGATAATCTCAAAATTTAATGGGGTCTTCCATGACCTAAGATCTATCTGTGGTGAAATTTTCGTCAAAATCCGTCAATTTGTTTTAACGTTATCTTTAAAATGGCGAAAATTGCAAATCCGGATAATCTCAAAATTTAATGGGGTCTTCCATGACCTAAGATCTATCTGTGGTGAAAATTTCGTCAAAATCCGTCAATTTGTTTTAACGTTATCTTTAAAATGGCGAAAATTGCAAATCCGGATCTAGAAACCGGATACGGATCATCTCAAAATTTAATGGGGTCTTCCATGACCTAAGATCTATCTGTGGTGAAAATTTCGTCAAAATCCGTTAATTTGTTTTAACGTTATCTTTAAAATGGCGAAAATTGCAAATCCGGATCTAGAATCCGGATACGGATAATCTCAAAATTTAATGGGGTCTTCCATGACCTAAGATCTATCTGTGGTGAAAATTTCGTCAAAATCCGTCAATTTGTTTTAACGTTATCTTTAAAATGGCGAAAATTGCAAATCCGGATCTAGAAACCGGATACGGATCATCTCAAAATTTAATGGGGTCTTCCATGACCTAAGATCTATCTGTGGTGAAAATTTCGTCAAAATCCGTTAATTTGTTTTAACGTTATCTTTAAAATGGCGAAAATTGCAAATCCGGATCTAGAATCCGGATACGGATAATCTCAAAATTTAATGGGGTCTTCCATGACCTAAGATCTATCTGTGGTGAAAATTTCGTCAAAATCCGTTAATTTGTTTTAACGTTATCTTTAAAATGGCGAAAATTGCAAATCCGGATCTAGAAACCGGATACGGATCATCTCAAAATTTAATGGGGTCTTCCATGACCTAAGATCTATCTGTGGTGAAAATTTCGTCAAAATCCGTTAATTTGTTTTAACGTTATCTTTAAAATGGCGAAAATTGCAAATCCGGATCTAGAATCCGGATACGGATAATCTCAAAATTTAATGGGGTCTTCCATGACCTAAGATCTATCTGTGGTGAAAATTTCGTCAAAATCCGTCAATTTGTTTTAACGTTATCTTTAAAATGGCGAAAATTGCAAATCCGGATCTAGAAACCGGATACGGATCATCTCAAAATTTAATGGGGTCTTCCATGACCTAAGATCTATCTGTGGTGAAAATTTCGTCAAAATCCGTTAATTTGTTTTAACGTTATCTTTAAAATGGCGAAAATTGCAAATCCGGATCTAGAATCCGGATACGGATAATCTCAAAATTTAATGGGGTCTTCCATGACCTAAGATCTATCTGTGGTGAAAATTTCGTCAAAATCCGTTAATTTGTTTTAACGTTATCTTTAAAATGGCGAAAATTGCAAATCCGGATCTAGAATCCGGATAATCTCAAAATTTAATGGGGTCTTCCATGACCTAAGATCTATCTGTGGTGAAATTTTCGTCAAAATCCGTCAATTTGTTTTAACGTTATCTTTAAAATGGCGAAAATTGCAAATCCGGATAATCTCAAAATTTAATGGGGTCTTCCATGACCTAAGATCTATCTGTGGTGAAAATTTCGTCAAAATCCGTCAATTTGTTTTAACGTTATCTTTAAAATGGCGAAAATTGCAAATCCGGATCTAGAAACCGGATACGGATCATCTCAAAATTTAATGGGGTCTTCCATGACCTAAGATCTATCTGTGGTGAAAATTTCGTCAAAATCCGTTAATTTGTTTTAACGTTATCTTTAAAATGGCGAAAATTGCAAATCCGGATCTAGAATCCGGATAATCTCAAAATTTAATGGGGTCTTCCATGACCTAAGATCTATCTGTGGTGAAATTTTCGTCAAAATCCGTCAATTTGTTTTAACGTTATCTTTAAAATGGCGAAAATTGCAAATCCGGATCTAGAATCCGGATAATCTCAAAATTTAATGGGGTCTTCCATGACCTAAGATCTATCTGTGGTGAAAATTTCGTCAAAATCCGTCAATTTGTTTTAACGTTATCTTTAAAATGGCGAAAATTGCAAATCCGGATCTAGAATCCGGATAATCTCAAAATTTAATGGGGTCTTCCATGACCTAAGATCTATCTGTGGTGAAAATTTCGTCAAAATCCGTCAATTTGTTTTAACGTTATCTTTAAAATGGCGAAAATTGCAAATCCGGATCTAGAATCCGGATAATCTCAAAATTTAATGGGGTCTTCCATGACCTAAATCTATCTGTGGTGAAAATTTCGTCAAAATCCGTCCAGTAGTTTTGACGTAATCCTCTCCACAGACACATCATCATCATCATCTCTTACGCCTACTGACGCAAAGGGCCTCAGTTAGATTTCACCAGTCGTCTCTATCTTGAGCTTTTATATCAATACTTCTTCATTCATCATCTCCTGCTTCACGATTCATAGTCCTTTGTATTTGTGTGTGTCTGTGGAGCCACAGAAACACAAATATATAAATAAACCGACTGGATTTTATAACCATGGCGGAGGTATTAATAATAATTTTAATAATAATAAACCTATTCCAAACTTTCAGTGCGTGCCTACATCGTCAACAATTACCAATCCCCTTTATATTAATTCTGCTGATCCTATGTAAGTCTATCGAAAGGCAAAATTAACTCTTGTAACGTAAAGTTCAAATGATTCGGGAAAAAGGGACAAGAATAAGTTTGAGATGTTTCCTTCATATTTAATCCTTAATTTAGGTGTGCTGATTTCCAAGCAGAAATATAAGTCTCTCTCTCTCTCTCTCTCTCTCTCTCTCTCTCTCTCTCTCTCTCTCTCTCTCTCTCTCAGTATATTATAAATGCTCTCTCTTAGAAACATCAAGACTTAAAAGATTCATTTCATTCCTTATTTCCCTTTCTTACAATTATTTCCAAATGTTACCTCTCTCTCTCTCTCTCTCTCTCTCTCTCTCTCTCTCTCTCTCTCTCTCTCTCTCTAGCTTTCCACTAACGCATGGAAAGAGAGGATTATGATGTGTCATACATACATACATAACTAAATATGTTATGGATAAACATTCACATCCATACATTTATATATTCTTATTAAATATAATGATATGGATATTCAAGACTTATCTATTCATGACAAAAACTTAATCAAAAGCTTATCTTTACGTTAAAGAATCCTGGACATTAAAAAACTAATAAAGGCTGTATGAGACCTAACGATAGCATTTATATATATAAATATATATATATACATATATATATATATATATATATATATATATATATATATATATATATATGTGTGTGTGTGTGTGTGTATGTGTGTGTGTGCATAAAATTGTTACATACAAACGATTCTTAAAAAGACAAAAGGCGTTTAATTTCCTTACTCTTTTTTTAGACAATCGTTCTCTGGACCTTTCAAGAATTCGTCCACCGCCTGGGCGTAAGGGATATCCTATTGATCTTATCTCTTATCTGCGCCACCTCTGGCCAAAACCCTGCGAGAGGGATCATGCAGAGGAATCCTACACGACTAGGAAGAATACCGCCATTTTGAGTGGATCCTACGCGGCAGGGATGCCACTAAACAGAGAATACTACAAGGAAGAAATTGCCCCTTTGAAAAAATCCTGAAAGAGAGAGAAATACCAATTTTTACGAGGATCCTGCACGTATAGAATACCAGGTTTTAGGAGTATCCTACCTATTTTGAGTGGATCCTATACACGGCATGGATACCACAAAACAGAGAATACTACAAGGAAGAAATGGCGTCTTTTAAAAAGTCCTAAAAGGAAGGAATATCACTTTTTATGAAGATCCTACACGTATAGAATATCACATTTTAGGAGTATCCTAGCCACATTGAGTGTATCCTATACTTGGCATGGATATCATAAAACAGAGAATACTACAAGGAAGAATTACCTCCTTTGAGAAAATCCTAAAAGGAAAGGATACCACTTTTTTACCAAGATCCTACACGTATAGAATACCAGGTTTTAGTAGTATCCTAGCCATTTTGAGCGGATCCTATACTTGGCACGGATACCATAAAACAGAGAATATTACAAGGAAGAATTGCCTCCTTTGAAAAAACCCTAAAAGGAATAATTACCAATTTTTACGAGGATCCTACGCGTATAGAATACCAGGTTTTATGGGTATCCTAGCCATTTTGAGAGGATCCTAAGCTCCATGGATACCATAAAACAGAAAATACTACAATAAAGACTTACCTCCCCTGAGAAAATCCTAAAAGTAAAGAATACCATTTTTTTACGCAGATCCTACACGTTTAGAATACCAGGTTTTAGGAGTAACCTGGCTGTTTTGAGCGGATCCTATTCATAGCATGGATACCATAAAACAGAGAAAACTACAAAGAAGAAATAGTCCTTTTAAGAAACCCCTAAAAGGGAGGAATACAACTTTTCACGAGGATCCTACGCGTATAGAATACCAGATTTTAGGAGTATCCTAGCCATTTTGAGCAGATCCTTACAGGGCATGGATACCATAAACCAGAGACTACTACAATAAAGAATTACCTCCTTTGAGAAAATCCTAAAAGTAAATGAATACCACTTTTTACGAGGATCCTATACCTATAAAATACCAGATTTAGGTAACATCCTACGAAGAATCCTACGAAGAATGAACACCAGTCTAGTGAAGCTCACTACACAGGAAGGCATACCACCATTTTGAGAGCTCATCGTTAGGATATCCTACAACAGCGAGCAGGAAGAGACGCCTTTCTCGCAGGCTCTTGGGAAATTTATCCTTTGAGGACTGGCCCCGGACCCTTTTAGCCGGCTGCATTGCTCCCGTGCGAAGGGCAATATCGCATTCCATTGTCTTCCTTGAGAGGATGCAAGCGATTGAAATTCTTCGGACTCTAAAAAGCAATAACGGCGAAGGGAATGGAGTAAACCATTTTATCAATTTATGATTTTATGATTTTATACAGTACTTTATTATTATTATTATTATTATTATTATTATTATTATTATTATTATTATTATTATTATTGCAAGCTCAACTGCAACCCTAGTTAGAATAGTAGGATTGTATTCGTACTGTTTTCAGTTTATTATTATTATTATTATTATTATTATTATTATTATCATTATTACAAGGTAAGCTACAACCCTAGTTGGAGAAGTAGGATTGTATTCGTACTGTTTTCAGATTATCATTATTATTATTATTATTATTATTATTATTATTATTACAATTATTATTATTATTACTATTATTGTTATTATTATTATCATTATTATTACAATTATTATTATTATTATTATTACTATTATTGTTGTTATTATTATCCTTATTATTATTATTATTATTAAGTTACATCCCTACTTGGAAAAGCAGGATGCTATAATTATGCCCAAAGGCTCCAACGGGAGAAAATTAGCCCAGTGAATAAAGGAAAGGATTCTTTATGACTTTCGTATTAACATTAATAAATGTAAAGTTCAGTGTTGATTCGAAACTTATTTTCATAAATCTAAAAGATAATAAATTTCAAAGTACGTTTAGGAATTCGTATGATATATATTATTCAACTTATGAAAATTAAATATATTTCAAAAGACTACTAATGGATTGCTGTTACTAATAAGCAATATTCTTAACACAAAGCCCATTTATATTTATAAACAAACATCGTTCTTCTAATAATAGTTAAAATATAAACAAAAAGCTACTAAGAATTAAAAGAAAGATAAGAAAATAAAAAATATATAAACAATAAACATCAGCAATCATTTAATTACTGTATTAAGTCAGAGGGACAAAATTCATTTATTATCTAATTCCTCAAAAATTAAATACTTATTGTGTAAAAAAAATGGAGTATCCACGTGCAGACATTTACGCCTTACAATAATTTCTACTCCAATCTCTCTCTCTCTCTCTCTCTCTCTCTCTCTCTCTCTCTCTCTCTCTCATGTTCATTTGCAATCGTAATGGTAGTATTTTTCTGTTTTCGAAATAAGCGTTGGTGTATCAATTAAAATTCCATTAACCGACCATATTCGCTATTAGCCATTCAATTCTCAAAGGTATCGTACTGTGGCTATCTCTCTCTCTCTCTCTCTCTCTCTCTCTCTCTCTCTCTCTCTCTCTCTCTCTCATGAATCAATCCACTTGTATACTTTTTCCCCTTCAAAAAAGATTCCCCCTATCCTCTCCACTACCCCTACTTACCCAGCCCCCCCACCAGTAACCCTCTCCCCAGGCCATCCCTTCCTAGCCTAACAACCTCTCCCTTTTTTTCCATTTCTCTCATTTCTCTTCTTTTCTATCTCCATTTATTTATTTTAATGTTTCTACTCTTCTTAAAATATTCTATTTTCCCTTTTTTCCTTTCCTCACTGGTCTATTTTCCGTGCTGGAGCCCCTTGGGCTTATAACATCCGGCTTTACCAACTAGGGTTGTACCTTAGCATGTAATAATAATAATAATAATAATAATAATAATAATAATAATAATAATAATAATAATAATAATAATATTTCTTTCTCTGCCTCCCATTCTCTTCTAACCCACCATTTCACTCCACTGATTCCTCTCACAATCTTCCCTTCTCCTTCAATTAGGTCCCACCAACCTCTCCTGAGCCCCCTCCTTTTCTACCATATCAGTTAGAACTTTTTTGTTTTCACTTCACATAAGCTCTATATCATTGCCTTCCCCATTTCCTCTCACCCCAGTCTCATGTCTATCAGTCCCTGGCAAATGTCTCAAACCAGCCCTAAACAAACCACCGCTTGCCCTACCAAAACCAGTCACACCAGCCCGGCTCTTTCAGACCCCTAACAAATCTCTCAAACCAGCCAAACACTGATTGGCATGTGGTATTTTAAATGCTTATCATCCTCATCCTAATCTTCTCTCACAATAACCCGAGGCTTATCTCCTCTCACAGCAGCTCCATGCCTATCAGATCTCTTAAAATGTTCTCTTACAGTAGCCTAATGCCTACCAGTAACTACCAAATCTCTTCTCATAATAGCCCGAACCTAGCTTATCTAAAGCTCCTCCTATATGCCCCCGATATGTCTGTCTGTTAGGATTGCTTTTCCTTATGCAAGACACGGGCTCTTGCGTTGGCAGCCCGTAAAGATCACCCGATACTGATAGCTCCTACACAAACCATTTCTCACATCAGCTCTGCAACTAATAGTCTTTCAAATCTTCTTTTACGCCCGTACACACTATGATTCAAGATGCGCGCAGTGTTTAATGGATGTGTTGAAAAAAACTACTTTTTCAACACGAAGCTGCATTACCAACGTGTTGATGGGTCAGCTCGATTTCATGTGTTTGCACAGTGTTGCGTCATCGTTCAAAGTGGAAGGACGTCCGTTCAGTTCATTTCTCAATGAAAGCTGAACTGCAACTGACCAGCGCGCGAGAACAAGTGAGCAGTGTTGCAGTACAGTTTGGCCACTAGTAACTTTTTTCAACACCACTCCTGCACCACGAGGCTGACACATGATGCATAGCGAGTATGGGGCTTTGAACCTGCCCCAAACTTTTCAGTTGCTCCCAAATTTCCTCTCACACCAACCCTTTGCTTGCTTAATAGCCACACCCTAACCTCCTATCATTCCAGCATAATCTCATCTCACGCCCACCCGATGCCTATCAACCACTCCCAAATCTCCCATTACCAGCCCAATACCTATAAGCCCCTTTCTAATCTCCTCTCACATCAGACAGATATCTATCAGTCCCTAACAAATCTCATATACCAGCTCCAACCCTATCGGCCCCTTTCAAATCTCCTCTCACATCAGACACATATCTATCAGTCCCTAACAAATCTCCTCTTATACCAGCTCCAACCCTATCGGCCCCTTTCAAATCTCCTCTCACATCAGACACATATCTATCAGTCCCTAACAAATCTCCTCTTATACCAGCTCCAACCCTATCGGCCCCTTTCAAATCTCCTCTCACATCAGACACATATCTATCAGTCCCTAACAAATCTCCTCTTATACCAGCTCCAACCCTATCGGCCCCTTTCAAATCTCCTCTCACATCAGACACATATCCATCAGTCCCTAACAAATCTCCTCTTATACCAGCTCCAACCCTATCGGCCCCTTTCAAATCTCCTCTCACATCAGACACATATCTATCAGTCCCTAACAAATCTCCTCTTATACCAGCTCCAACCCTATCGGCCCCTTTCAAATCTCCTCTCACATCAGACACATATCCATCAGTCCCTAACAAATCTCCTCTTATACCAGCTCCAACCCTATCGGCCCCTTTCAAATCTCCTCTCACATCAGACACATATCTATCAGTCCCTAACAAATCTCCTCTTATACCAGCTCCAACCCTATCGGCCCCTTTCAAATCTCCTCTCACATCAGACACATATCCATCAGTCCCTAACAAATCTCCTCTTATACCAGCTCCAACCCTATCGGCCCCTTTCAAATCTCCTCTCACATCAGACACATATCTATCAGTCCCTAACAAATCTCCACTTATACCAGCTCCAACCCTATCGGCCCCTTTCAAATCTCCTCTCACATCAGACAGATATCTATCAGTCCCTAACAAATCTCCTCTTATACCAGCTCCAACCCTATAAGCCCCTTTCAAATCTCCTCTCACATCAGACACATATCTATTAGTCCCTAACAAATCTCCTCTTATACCAGCTCCAACCCTATCGGCCCCTTTCAAATCTCCTCTCACATCAGACAGATATCTATCAGTCCCTAACAAATCTCCTCTTATACCAGCTCCAACCCTATAAGCCCCTTTCAAATCTCCTCTCACATCAGACACATATCTATTAGTCCCTAACAAATCTCCACTTATACCAGCTCCAACCCTATCGGCCCCTTTCAAATCTCCTCTCACATCAGACAGATATCTATCAGTCCCTAACAAATCTCCTCTTATACCAGCTCCAACCCTATAAGCCCCTTTCAAATCTCCTCTCACATCAGACACATATCTATTAGTCCCTAACAAATCTCCACTTATACCAGCTCCAACCCTATCGGCCCCTTTCAAATCTCCTCTCACATCAGACAGATATCTATCAGTCCCTAACAAATCTCCTCTTATACCAGCTCCAACCCTATAAGCCCCTTTCAAATCTCCTCTCACATCAGACACATATCTACCAGTCCCTAACAAATCTCCTCTTATACCAGCTCCAACCCTATCGGCCCCTTTCAAATCTCCTCTCACATCAGACACATATCTATCAGTCCCTAACAAATCTCCTCTTATACCAGCTCCAACCCTATCGGCCCCTTTCAAATCTCCTCTCACATCAGACACATATCTATCAGTCCCTAACAAATCTCCTCTTATACCAGCTCCAACCCTATCGGCCCCTTTCAAATCTCCTCTCACATCAGACACATATCTATCAGTCCCTAACAAATCTCCTCTTATACCAGCTCCAACCCTATAAGCCCCTTTCAAATCTCCTCTCACATCAGACACATATCTATCAGTCCCTAACAAATCTCCACTTATACCAGCTCCAACCCTATCGGCCCCTTTCAAATCTCCTCTCACATCAGACAGATATCTATCAGTCCCTAACAAATCTCCACTTATACCAGCTCCAACCCTATCGGCCCCTTTCAAATCTCCTCTCACATCAGACAGATATCTATCAGTCCCTAACAAATCTCCTCTTATACCAGCTCCAACCCTATAAGCCCCTTTCAAATCTCCTCTCACATCAGACACATATCTATTAGTCCCTAACAAATCTCCACTTATACCAGCTCCAACCCTATCGGCCCCTTTCAAATCTCCTCTCACATCAGACAGATATCTATCAGTCCCTAACAAATCTCCTCTTATACCAGCTCCAACCCTATAAGCCCCTTTCAAATCTCCTCTCACATCAGACACATATCTACCAATCCCTAACAAATCTCCTCTTATACCAGCTCCAACCCTATCGGCCCCTTTCAAATCTCCTCTCACATCAGACACATATCTATCAGTCCCTAACAAATCTCCTCTTATACCAGCTCCAACCCTATCGGCCCCTTTCAAATCTCCTCTCACATCAGACACATATCTATCAGTCCCTAACAAATCTCCTCTTATACCAGCTCCAACCCTATCGGCCCCTTTCAAATCTCCTCTCACATCAGACACATATCTATCAGTCCCTAACAAATCTCCACTTATACCAGCTCCAACCCTATCGGCCCCTTTCAAATCTCCTCTCACATCAGACAGATATCTATCAGTCCCTAGCAAATCTCCTCTTATACCAGCTCCAACCCTATAAGCCCCTTTCAAATCTCCTCTCACATCAGACACATATCTATTAGTCCCTAACAAATCTCCACTTATACCAGCTCCAACCCTATCGGCCCCTTTCAAATCTCCTCTCACATCAGACAGATATCTATCAGTCCCTAACAAATCTCATATACCAGCTCCAACCCTATCGGCCCCTTTCAAATCTCCTCTCACATCAGACACATATCTATCAGTCCCTAACAAATCTCCTCTTATACCAGCTCCAACCCTATCGGCCCCTTTCAAATCTCCTCTCACATCAGACACATATCTATCAGTCCCTAACAAATCTCCTCTTATACCAGCTCCAACCCTATCGGCCCCTTTCAAATCTCCTCTCACATCAGACACATATCTATCAGTCCCTAACAAATCTCCACTTATACCAGCTCCAACCCTATCGGCCCCTTTCAAATCTCCTCTCACATCAGACAGATATCTAT
>NC_090733.1:128586587-128599087 GCF_036898095.1 Palaemon carinicauda | reverse complement strand
CAAGGCTGCCCTTTGGTCAAGCAAACACTTTTCACGACCAGATGTCCCTGTACAGCAAAACAATGGAGAATAAATAACAAATCCAGAATTGCAAAACGGTAAAAGTACCTAATGACGCAAAGTGCCTCGGTTAGATTTCGCCCGTCGTTGTCTACTGTACATTGAACTTTTCAATCAATACTTCTCCACTCATCATCTCCTACTTCATGCTTCATAATCCTCACCTATGTAGACCTTGGTCTTCCAACTCTTCTACTGCCTTGTGTAGACTATAGTCAATTCTTTTTAGTGAGGTAGATTTGCACCGACTCGTAGGGGTGCCCTTTAAGCTCGGAAAAGTTTCCTGATCGCTGATTGGTTGGACAAGATAATTCTAACCAATCAGATAGCAAGAAACGTTTCCGAGCTAAAAGGGCATCGTTGCGAGTCAGTGCAAATGCGCCTCATTAAGAAAAATTGACTATAGTTGAATGTTCCGTAGCTTAGTAGAAAAAGTCAACACTAAAATAACCAAACCAAAAGGCGAAAATCCATTAAACTAAAACATTAAGTTGATATAAAGCTGACACACAAACTATTTATCAAAATCAACAGTAGTCCTACATATATCATTTTACTTCAAACTAATAAAATAAAAATTCTTCGACTCCAATATCTCTCCTTCGCTTTGTAATATCGAGAGTCACAGACACAAAGAATCCTTTGTTTGAACTGCAACAGAATTGAAGTAAAATACATCAGAAATCCTTTCAAACTCTCGACCTGTTTCCCGTCCCTTTTCCACTTGACAATTCGAAGGAACTTCAATAATGAACTTTTCCCCCTTTTTGCAACAGAGGAGAGTGTTGTGCATTTGCAAAAACTACAGAACAATGATAATTACAAGTCTAAGATGAGATTTGCCATCATCTTCAAGATCAAGTTTTGCATTACAATCTGTCGCAGTATTGGCGATAGTAAACCTTGTTATTGTCAACAGGAGTAGCAACAGCACTAACTACTCCAACGGCAGTAACTGCTACAGCAGTAGGAACTGTTGCAACAGTAGTAGCTACTGCAACACTAGTAACTGCTGCAACAACAGTAACTACTCCAGCAGCAGTAATTGCAACAGTAGTAACTGGTTCAACAATAGTAACGACTACAACAGCAGTAACTGCTGCAACAACAGTAACTGCTCAAACAGCAGTAACCGCTGCAACAGCAGTAACAGCTACAACATTAGTAATTGATGCAACAACAGTAACTGTTCAAACGGCAGTAACAGCTACAACAGTAGTAACTGCTGCAACAACAGTAACTCCTCACACAGCAGTAACTACTGCAACAGTAATAACTGCTGCAACAACAGTAACTGCTCAAACAGCAGTAACTACTCCAACAGCAGTAACTGCTCAAACAGTAGTAACTACCGCGACAACAGTAACAGCTATAACAGTAATAACTGATGCAACAACAGTAACTACTCGAACAGCAGTAAAAGCTACAACATTAGTAACTGCTGCAACAACAGTAACTCCTCCAACAGCCGTAACTACTGCAACAGCAGTAACTATTCCAACAATAGTAACTACTGCAATAGCAGAAACTGCTCCAACAGTAGTAAGTGCTCCAACAGTAATAACTACTACAACAGCAATAACTGCTGCAGCAGCAGCATGTACCAACCGTGTGCCACACGATCGTACATAGTAACGACATTTCATTTTGTGAATATATTATGCTTGTATCTTCGCTCTCCCCTCGCACTGACAAGGACCTGAAATAACATGTCTGTTTTTCTCACCGTTAACTGTTAACAGGTGCGGTGTCGGTTGAACAGGAAATTTCCTGTTATGTCTTTTATGCCTTTTTTTGCATGGAGTTTATGTATGTAAAAGCGAGTGTTCTGTAATAAAGTTACTCAGTTGCTTTCATCCTGCCTCTGAGTCACAACCTTCTCTCGGCTCGTCACAAGCAGTAGCGTCTGCAAATTCAGTATTGTCACAGTTTGACATCGCTTTAAGTTATGTTAGTCTAAAGAAGATTTAACATATTTTCAATAATAAAAGAGCCCTGAATAATTCGTTACCTTTTAAAATCCAATATACCATGATATATATATATGCATATATTTACACTTTATATATATATATATATATATATATAAATATATATTTATATATATATATATATAAATATATATTTATATATATATATATATATATATATAAATATATATATTTATATATATATATATATATATATATATATATATATATATATATATATATATATATATATAAGGCTCCAGTTCCTATTATCCTTCAATCTTAGTAAGATTACCTCAAGTTTCCCTCTCTTTCCTCTGTATTTCCCCACTCGTCCATTACACGAAAACGACTTTTCTCTTCTCCCTTATTCGCCCGGCAATTTATTCGCCAGTTTACCCAATGGCAACAAATGTAAAGTTTTCTTTGGCTGTTCATTCCGGGAGGGGTCTTTCTCTTCCCTTAAAGAGTTTGGAGAAATTCCTGAAGAGGAGGCTGGGATCAGTTCCTCGTTTAACTGGGAGGCACGCGGCCATCTTCCCTGCCGGCGGTCGGTAGCTGGGTAAATAATCGGGTCTCCAACAAGCGATATATCATGCGGTGAATTCTACTTTTCCGGTAGCTGGGTAAATAATCGGGTCTCCAACAAGCGATATATCATGCGGTGAATTCTACTTTTCCGGTAGCTGGGTAAATAATCGGGTCTCCAACAAGCGATATATCATGCGGTGAATTCTACTTTTCCGGTAGCTGGGTAAATAATCGGGTCTCCAACAAGCGATATATCATGCGGTGAATTCTACTTTTCCGGTAGCTGGGTAAATAATCGGGTCTCCAACAAGCGATATATCATGCGGTGAATTCTACTTTTCCGGTAGCTGGGTAAATAATCGGGTCTCCAACAAGCGATATATCATGCGGTGAATTCTACTTTTCCGGTAGCTGGGTAAATAATCGGGTCTCCAACAAGCGATATATCATGCGGTGAATTCTACTTTTCCGGTAGCTGGGTAAATAATCGGGTCTCCAACAAGCGATATATCATGCGGTGAATTCTACTTTTCTGGAATTTTCTATCTTTCAGAAGGTCAACGGATTATCTCCCTTTTATTACCTCCGCCTGTGAACATTAGAGGAGGTTACGTTTTCGGCCCTGTTTGTTTATTTGTTTGTGAACAACTTCTTGGATGCGAAGTTGGGAGGAGGTTATGTTTTCGGCCCTGTTTATTTGTTTGTTTGTGAACAACTTCTTGGATGCGAAGTTGGGAGGAGGTTATTTTTCGGACCTGTTTGTTTGTTTGTTTGTGAACAACTTCTTGGATGCGAAGTTGGGAGGAGGTTATGTTTTCGGCCCTGTTTATTTGTTTGTTTGTGAACAACTTCTTGGATGCGAAGTTGGGAGGAGGTTATTTTTCGGACCTGTTTGTTTGTTTGTTTGTGAACAACTTCCTGGTCACAATTTTATTCATAGAGGAATGAAACTTTCGGTGATTAATTTTTATGTCGAGTCGTAAAAGTGATTCAATTTTGAAAGTCCTAGGTCAAAGGTCAAGGTCATATTTTGTGAACAACTTCCTGGCCAGGCCACAATTCTAATCATAGAGTAGTGAAACTTTGAGGGATTAATTTTTACGTTGAGACGTGGAAGTGATTCAATTTTGAATGTCTTAAGATAAAGGTCAAGGTCAAGATTAAGCAAAAGATCGACCGAATTAACCCTAACCTTAACCTAAAGTTCGCACGTGGATGTCGCACGGACTTCAAATACGCTTATGGTCTAAACTGATTCTGGGAAAGGCAAGCTGGTTTCGAAAAATAAGCTGCCGTGGCGGAGGACTGCACTCTAAGAATGCTTTTCTAGTTTATGATATAAATTGCTGTTTTTATTTAAACAAATTATCATTATATATGAAACACTTCAATACTTCTCATGCTTTCGGTTTCAATTCCCTCATTACGTTTTCACTAACATCTAAAGTCAAGTAAGAGCAAAAATGAAACACTCTAGAGCAGTGGTTCCCAACCTTTTTCAGCTTATTACCCAATTTAGCATGCCACATTAAGCATGTTACCCCTTTCACAAACTGTTGTCAACATTTATATATATATGGCTAAACTAAAACACTAGTGATAATTTCTTTTATTTATTGTATTAGTACATTTTGCCTCTCTAATGACTTACCAAAGATGTAAAGAGCATCAGTGAGATGGTTGGAGTTGCATACAACTTTACAACTTAAAATACTAAGACTAAGTTAACATTAATCCTAATACCAATGCTTACTTGATTTTCAGAATTCTTAATTTTTTTCTGTCACCCCTCCATTACCCCCGAAAAATTGCTAAATTACCCCCAGGTTGGGAACCAATGCTCTAGAGAATAAAGTAAAATTCATGTACATAATAGATATAAAAGATGACAAAACCGAGGCCACTTTTGGGACGTCACGTCAATACACAAACAAAATAAAATCCCAGTTGTAGCTAAAAGCAAATGCATTTTTTTCAAGTAAATACCAACAGTTTACATATTTCTATTTTCTAATAATGGTGTGTGTAAAATACAGATATTTTCAATAACAGGGAAAATATTTTATGGAAAAGAGCACTGCATCTTTAAAAACATATAGGTCAGCGAAGTGCACGCCACACTTGTCAGGGAGAGCTTTTTTTTTTTTTTTTTTTTTTTTTTTTTTTTTAAACATGAATTGAAAAACCTTTTCCGTCCCCAGTAGAATCTTCAGTACATTGCAGAGCATATTTCACTGTTCAGGTTTTTTCCTTTAATATATGCAGATATTTTCGTTTCATTTGCTTCTGATTAGTACTTTGCTTCGTGGTTAGTACAGTGGTAACGTATTCGCCTAGCATTCGCCTGGCAGGAGATCGATCCTGGACCAGTACCGCAAGTTTTAAGCTGTTTACTGGGGAAGCCACTGCTATGGTTGGGCTTGCCCGGCTGACGTTCTGGTGAGCATATATTCTGATGAAACTGGAACTGAAACTAGACACCCGTAACCTTTATATTTAATAATGACTGGTTTCTAGATTTTACAGTAATTTACAAACTTCTCACGAAGAGGTATTCTTGATTATAGAGCTGGAATCACACTAAGGCCTTTTCTTCGCCAGCAGCGAGCCATTGCTGCCGGGAATGGGAAACCGGGAGCATTTTGCTCAAGATATTGACTTCCCGACTGGACGGGAAGCAGCGAGCACAAACCGCGAGCATGACTTCGGATGTAAACAAAAAAGATGGCTGCTGCAAATAGGACGTGCTTTTGCTTGGCTATCTTCGAGTCCAAACAGCCTAAAGAGATAATAAAAATCTGCTTTGTTCATCCTGTGGTAATTGTAGAATTCTTCAATTCACGTAATATACCGATAATAAACATTAATGTAATAGTTTGAACATTTCTGGGGGACATGATGATGTCAGATGATCGGTTTTGTTTACACTTTTTCCTATTTGCTCCCTGCCGAGTCATCAGCAGCCATTGCCTGGCCTTCCCTGGTCTTAGCTTGGGTGGAGTGGGAGCTTGGGCACTGATCACAAGTATGTATATGGTCAGGGGGGGGACCTATATGTCTATCTGCTGAGTCATCACCAGCCATTGTTTGGCCTTCCCGGGTCTTAGCTTGGATGGAGTGGGGGCTTGGGCGCTGATCATAATTATGTATATGGTCAGGGGGGGGGGAAGCCTATAGGTCTACCTGCCGAGTCATCAGCAGCCATTGCCTGGCCCTCCCTTGTCTTAGCTTGGGTGGAGTGGGGGCTTGGGCGCTGATCATATGTATGTGTATAGTCAGGGGGTTTGAGGGAACCTATAGGTCTACCTGCAGAGTCATCACCAGCCATTGTTTGGCCTTCCCGGGTCTTAGCTTGGATGGAGTGGGGGCTTGGGCGCTGATCATAATTATGTATATGGTCAGGGGGGGGGGGGGAAGCCTATAGGTCTACCTGCCGAGTCATCAGCAGCCATTGCCTGGCCCTCCCTTGTCTTAGCTTGGGTGGAGTGGGGGCTTGGGCGCTGATCATATGTATGTGTATAGTCAGGGGGTTTGAGGGAACCTATAGGTCTACCTGCAGAGTCATCACCAGCCATTGTTTGGCCTTCCCGGGTCTTAGCTTGGATGGAGTGGGGGCTTGGGCGCTGATCATAATTATGTATATGGTCAGGGGGGGGGGGAAGCCTATAGGTCTACCTGCCGAGTCATCAGCAGCCATTGCCTGGCCCTCCCTTGTCTTAGCTTGGGTGGAGTGGGGGCTTGGGCGCTGATCATATGTATGTGTATAGTCAGGGGGTTTGAGGGAACCTATAGGTCTACCTGCAGAGTCATCACCAGCCATTGTTTGGCCTTCCCGGGTCTTAGCTTGGATGGAGTGGGGGCTTGGGCGCTGATCATAATTATGTATATGGTCAGGGGGGGGGGAAGCCTATAGGTCTACCTGCCGAGTCATCAGCAGCCATTGCCTGGCCCTCCCTTGTCTTAGCTTGGGTGGAGTGGGGGCTTGGGCGCTGATCATATGTATGTGTATAGTCAGGGGGTTTGAGGGAACCTATAGGTCTACCTGCAGAGTCATCACCAGCCATTGTTTGGCCTTCCCGGGTCTTAGCTTGGATGGAGTGGGGGCTTGGGCGCTGATCATAATTATGTATATGGTCAGGGGGGGGGGAAGCCTATAGGTCTACCTGCCGAGTCATCAGCAGCCATTGCCTGGCCCTCCCTTGTCTTAGCTTGGGTGGAGTGGGGGCTTGGGCGCTGATCATATGTATGTGTATAGTCAGGGGGTTTGAGGGAACCTATAGGTCTACCTGCAGAGTCATCACCAGCCATTGTTTGGCCTTCCCGGGTCTTAGCTTGGATGGAGTGGGGGCTTGGGCGCTGATCATAATTATGTATATGGTCAGGGGGGGGGGAAGCCTATAGGTCTACCTGCCGAGTCATCAGCAGCCATTGCCTGGCCCTCCCTTGTCTTAGCTTGGGTGGAGTGGGGGCTTGGGCGCTGATCATATGTATGTGTATAGTCAGGGGGTTTGAGGGAACCTATAGGTCTACCTGCAGAGTCATCACCAGCCATTGTTTGGCCTTCCCGGGTCTTAGCTTGGATGGAGTGGGGGCTTGGGCGCTGATCATAATTATGTATATGGTCAGGGGGGGGGGAAGCCTATAGGTCTACCTGCCGAGTCATCAGCAGCCATTGCCTGGCCCTCCCTTGTCTTAGCTTGGGTGGAGTGGGGGCTTGGGCGCTGATCATATGTATGTGTATAGTCAGGGGGTTTGAGGGAACCTATAGGTCTACCTGCAGAGTCATCACCAGCCATTGTTTGGCCTTCCCGGGTCTTAGCTTGGATGGAGTGGGGGCTTGGGCGCTGATCATAATTATGTATATGGTCAGGGGGGGGGGAAGCCTATAGGTCTACCTGCCGAGTCATCAGCAGCCATTGCCTGGCCCTCCCTTGTCTTAGCTTGGGTGGAGTGGGGGCTTGGGCGCTGATCATATGTATGTGTATAGTCAGGGGGTTTGAGGGAACCTATAGGTCTACCTGCAGAGTCATCACCAGCCATTGTTTGGCCTTCCCGGGTCTTAGCTTGGATGGAGTGGGGGCTTGGGCGCTGATCATAATTATGTATATGGTCAGGGGGGGGGGAAGCCTATAGGTCTACCTGCCGAGTCATCAGCAGCCATTGCCTGGCCCTCCCTTGTCTTAGCTTGGGTGGAGTGGGGGCTTGGGCGCTGATCATATGTATGTGTATAGTCAGGGGGTTTGAGGGAACCTATAGGTCTACCTGCAGAGTCATCAGCAGCCATTGCCTGGCCCTCCCTTGTCTTAGCTTGGGTGGAGTGGGGGCTTGGGCACTGATCATAAGTATATATATGGTCAGGGGGTTTGAGGGAACCTATAGGTCTACCTGCTGAGTTATCACCAGCCATAGTCTGGCCATCATTGTCCTAGCTTGGGTGGAATGGTGGCTTGGGCACTGATCATAAGTATGTATATGGTCAGGAGGGTTGGGGGAACCTATAGGTCTACCTGCTGAGTCATCACCAGCCATAGTCTGGCCATCCCTTGTCCTAGATTGGGTTGAGTGGGGCTTGGGCGCTGATCATATATAGTCAGGGGGTTTGAGGGAACCTATAGGTCTACCTGCAGAGTCATCACCAGCCATTGCCTGGCCCTCCCTGGTCCTGGCTTAGGTGGAGTGGGGGCTTTGGCGCTGCTCATATGTACGGCATTGGCCTGATAGCTAGGATATTGTCACTATTCCTTACCTCTGCCATTCACGAGTGGCCTTTAAACTTAACATCTTTAATCGTAGACGTATGCCTTCGTTAAAATAATTTAATGTTTGATTAAATTGAATATTCTACATTCTTCCCTGATAAATGCTAATGGAATGAAATTTATTTTGCGTTAAACATTATTTTACGCTATCTATTAGAATTTCCCTTTGACTTGTGCCAAATATGAGTATTCTGAGACATCAACCTCCGAGTTAATAAGATGAATACTAATTTGAATATACAATCTCGCTGACCTCATGAATAATAGGATTAATACAAAGACGTATATTCTGCAGTATAAATGCTAATACTACTTGATGATTTGGTTTATATATTACCCCATAATTTTCAGTTTCTAATAAAATATAGTGTTTATTCCGACACCGATGAACTTGAAATAGAAAATGAGAAATTATTTTGATAATACAGAATATTTCTCGACACCAATGAACTTGAAATAGAAAATGAGAAATCATTTTGATAATACAGAATATTTCTCGACACCAATGAACTTGAAATAGAAAATGAAAAATCATTTTGATAATACAGAATATTTTCGACACCAATGAACTTGAAATAGAAAATGAGAAATCATTTTGATAATACAGAATATTTCTCGACGCAAATGAACTTGAAATAGAAAATGAGAAATAAGTTTGATAATACAGAATATTTCTCGACACAAATGAACTTGAAATAGAAAATGAAAATTCAGTTTCTGATATAATACAGTATACTGTATTTTTCCAATACCAATGAACTTGAAATAGAAAATGAGAAATTTTGAGAAATGATAAAAATGCATCAAAATATAGATAATTAAAGAGACGGTGGGTGTTTTGTCGACCCAAAACTAAGTGGTATCTATTTTCGTGATTTTCGTGTCGTTAACTAACTCCAACGAATTTGGAATAAATAAAAACAATATTATTTCACTTCGACAAGTAATGTGGCTGAATTATATGTAAAATTTTATAACATGTACCTTTATAAACCACTTATATAACACGTTCTGAAACAAAATTAGATACAAGTAGAATAATGTTTTTAATTAGTGAATTACTGCTACAGTATATCGAATACTGCATTGTTTACTATGTACGAAAAAAACACCAAGTAAGTACCAAACTTATTCCTTAAAATCGTAAATTAGACATTCGATACCAAACCAAAATAATTAAGGTAAAATATATCAAAGAATTTAGAAGACAATTTACCGAACCGAGTTACAATAGAAAATTAGTCAGGATCAAACTCATGAGGATGAATATCACCAAGTTAGACGCCTGAGTGATAATGAAAAAAGTGGTAAAGTGTTCGCCTAGCATTTGCATGGCAGCAAATCGATCCCAGCCCGGGCTAGTGAGTTTAAGCTGTTTACCGGGGAGGATACTGCTTTGGATGGGTACCACAGTGGGGGGTTTGGGCTTGCCCGGCTGACGTTCTGGTGAGTATTCTGGTAAAACTGGTACTGAAACCAGACACCTTTACTTTTACAGGATGAATTAACCTTTAAATTGTCAATAAAATAATGGAGGGAAATGCGGTAACCAATGATATTGCATAATAATTATTGAAGGCTAATGAAAATAGGTTAGTTGCATCGTCCTTCAAGGAACAAGTGAAGTAACTAGCATTAATAACTAAAGTATTCGAATAAAGAAATATAGTATGATGAAAAAATAGTGTCTACTTTAACCGAAGATGCAAAAAAAAAAAAAAAAAAGAAAGAAAAAAAAAAAAACACCTTAGACTTTGGTACCCTATAAGAAACGTTTATGCCTTGCGATCTACTGGACTGGGGTTCGAGATCCACCAAAGCTCAATAGTTTCTGGTAGTGTGTGCAACCTCACCACCCTTGTGAGCTAAGGACGGGGGTTGGGGGGTAGGGATAGCCTATAGGTCTACCTGCTGAGTCATCAGCAGCCAGTGACTGGCCCTCCCTGGTCCTAGCTTGAGTGGAGAGGGGCGATATTTATCCTTGAAACAACGTTCATTATGATAATAAACAAAATAATAACAAATATGGAAGTACTTAAATAAATATTAAGGGGAAAAAAAAAGAAAAAAAAAGCAGAAGAAGAAGAAGAAGAAGAAGAACAACAACAACAACAACAACAACAACAACAACAACAACAACCGTCATATAAACGAGAGAACATGAGATCGAATTATAACTTCCAATGTTGCGAGGAAACATCCGAAATGAGAGCAAAATTAAGTATTAACATTATCCGATAAACATTTATAAAACCTAGAATAAGAAATCAACCCATGCATTATAACAGTGAAAAAAAATATGATGTTTCATAAGAGCATTAGAATAAAATAAAATTAATTTATAGAAGTACTCCAATAATGATAATGGAATATAAAATTTAACTTAACAAATAAAACAAAGTCAAGCTGAAAAGTTCGTTTTCGTCGTATACAAGGAACTCGAGTGTTGATCTCATTGACTTGCTAACATCTGAAGCCCAAAATAAATTCTCTCAATCTACTTACCGTGAGGGGTCAAAGTCCCCCCCCCCAACCCCCATTATCAATTTAACAGCCGTTTCACACTTACCTGGAAAGACAAAATACAAATATATTAGGTTAAGGGTATAGGTTTAAATTTTTGTCCTTACTATAAATGCCACAAGTCTTTGTATCAGAAATTATTGGAACAAAAAATGAATTAAGTATATAAATAAAAATCACATTTGATTGTAATTCAAAAAATCTATTTAATGATAATTTTTCACAAGCGCCACGATAATAACAATAATGATATCTATAATAAAAATCCATGACTAGATGAATTTAAAAAAAAAATAGTGAAATGGGGAATAGTTTCAGAAAAAGTTTTATTTACTTAAATCTAGTGCCTATTAATTGTCAATGTTTGTCTTATGAAGACTCTCTTCATCGGGTTTTTTAAACAATCCATAATTCAATAATAATAAATAAATATATATATATATATATATATATATATATATATATGTATATATATATATATATATATATATCCTTCTTAGAAATATAATTATAATGACAAGAAAAAAATCAAAATAAAGGTCCGTAATCCATCAGGTTAAGTAAGAAAATGGCACTGGCTAACACCGCAGAAAATGTTTGCAACATTGGCAGCAAAAGACTTATCAACAGCATGTCGACACAGACACACATACAGTATACTTATATACATACACACACAATCTATATATATACATATATATATACATATATATATGTACATATATATATATATGAGTGTGTGTATGTAGGTATATATATATATATATATATATATATATATATATATATATATATATATAAATACATACATACACACACATATATATATATATATATATATATATATATATATATATATATATATATATATATATATATATATATATACTGTACTGTATATATATATATATATATATATATATATATATATATATATATATATATACATATATATATATATATATATATATATATACATATATATATATATATATATATATATATATATATATATATATAGGATCGTTACCTAAGAAAATATAACTGATTTCCAACGAACTGTTACGAAAGAACATATAAGATAAGACTTTCAGTACCAAATTCTCTCTCTCTCTCTCTCTCTCTCTCTCTCTACATGGTTAGTATCCAATGAGGTGGTCCCAATTATCAGAAAATGCAGTGTCATCGTTCATTGGTTGGGTGATTACGCGTTTGATGACGTCATTGATGACGTCATGAACGTAACAAGTTCTCCAATTGGATGACAGTGTATTCGAAGTCTTCTCTGCTATGTCAGGGACTTAAATAAATGGAAAAAGTGATGATACACTAAAACACGAACTGACAACATCACCTTTTATTATAAAACTGCTTTAGAAGCATGTCTCTATGGATAAAATGACAATCTAAAAATTCAGCAATAACATTAATATTTCTTAAGCAATTTTAAAAACGATTAAACATTAATATTTCTTAAGCAATTTTAAAAACGATTAAACATTAATATTTCTTAAGCAATTTTAAAAACGATTAAACATTAATATTTCTTAAGCAATTTTAAAAACGATTAAACATTAATAATTCTTAAGCAATTTTAAAAACGATTAAACATTAATATTCCTTATGAAATTTAAAAAACGATTAAACATTAATATTC
>NC_090733.1:128576587-128581587 GCF_036898095.1 Palaemon carinicauda | reverse complement strand
GGACAACTAAATAATCTTTTTATATTTATAATTAAATAATCTTTTAATATTTATAATTATCTGAATTATAAAATACTAGTTAAATTTATATGAGCAACTAGATTAAAAAAATTCCAAGATTTCTGAAAAACTGAATAATCTTTATATATTTATTATTATAAGTGATGCATAATTAATGATAAATTTGCAAACTAATGCAAGCATAAACAGCAATATAAATAAAAGGTCAAAACAATTGAAAATATTGGAAATTTCCTAGACTTACGAGTATATTAAAAAAGATAAATGGATATCTTATCCAATCAGTATAAAAGAAACCTTTGTAATATTATGATACGTTGTGTTGAAACGAATAATAATCCAATACTATTTCTTTTCAGTCGTAATTTCAGAAAATCAGCATTTTATAGAATTAACATAGACTTTAAAATTCAACTTTTAATGAAACAGTTGGAAGCATATTTAGAAAGATTATTGGAAATGTTATCCTTTTAGTAAAACCTAAACATTTGTTATGTTATGTTGAAATGAGTAGAACATCCAATGCTATTTCTTTTCAGTCGCAATTTCAGAAAATCAGCATATTATAGAACTGACATAGACTTTAAAATTCAACTTTTTTATGACGCAGCTTTCAAAAGGCAAATGGAATGAACTTCAAGGATTAATAGTTTGAAAGAGTTACAAGGCACACAGGGTGGGTGTATAAAAAAAAAAAAAAGTGTGTGGGTGTATAAAAAAAAAAAAAAAAAAAAAAAAAAAAAAAAAAAAAACAACATGCGCAATTTCTTTGAAACGGCTAAAAACATTTTACAACTGTGTTACAGTTTTCTAACCAGAACGAGGTGTTGGATTCAAAGATTACAGAAGAGTATAATACATGAATATATTCTAAATATATTTTGGGGTTTTGTAGTTCAAGTAATACCGTACAATCCAAAATATGTCACCCATTACTGTCTTCCAAAGCACATAATTCACGAGTTATCCTGATTTAAGACTACCCTTACCGTAAATTCCAAAGAGAGAGAGAGAGAGAGAGAGAGAGAGAGAGAGAGAGAGAGAGAGAGAGAGAGAGAGAGAGAGAGAACGATTAAAGCTGAAAGTAAAAATATATAGTAGCTTTTCAAATTATTCATTTGATTTTGGAAATTAAAACTATTAAAAAGACTTTGATATACGATTGCAAAATGCTATATCATTATTATTATTATTATCATCATTATTATTATTATTATTATTATTATTATTATTATTATTATCATGATTATTATACTATTAATATCATTATTATTAACATTATTATTTATGATGATTATTATTATTATTATTATTATTATTATTAATATTATTATTATATATGCTAATGGTCCAAAATCAACGAAATCCCTTTTAATCTAAGCTTGGGTTTAGATGAAGATGGCAGAGTTAAGCTTAAAGGTTTAAAGGCCGCTCATGAATGGCAGGGGCAAAGAGACAATGAATTTGCCCTATCAAGCAGGACAATGCCCTAGAGACTGACTATATGATCAGCTCCGAAGACACCTCTCCACCCAAGCTAGGACCAAGGAGGACCAGGCAATGGCTGATGATGACTCAGCAGATAGACCTATAGGCTTTCCCAAACCCACCATCTAAGCTTAGCTCAAAAAGAATGGTGATGATGGTGATGTTGTAGCAAGGAAAGGTAGTAACGAGTTTGACCGGGACTCGAGCCCCAGTCTGGCGTTCACCAGTCAAGGACGTTACCACATCAGACACCGAAACCCTAAAACTCTAAACTTAGGAAGTTTAAGCTTTAAAGTAAAACAAAAGCTTATGCTTCAGTTATGATTTAACCTTAATTAAGTTTCAAGTTTCTAGAGCCAATAGATTTCACCTGATATATTTGTAAAAGCGCGCTGAAATTATTTCCAAATAACTGAAAAGTCTAGAAAACATCATGGAAATTGGTCTTTTAGACTTAAGATTAATAAAAACTGTTGCCCATTTAAAAAAATATATTTTAGAATTCATGAGTACTGTAAGGTGTTTGTGTGTGTGTATATATATATATATATATATATATATATATATATATATATATATATATATATATATATATATATATATATATAATGTTGCTGTTAAAATATTCGTTGAAATTAACTGTTAAATACTTAATACAAAATTCTCCCACACAAACACCTTTAATATAAAGGTATCTCTCTCTCTCTCTCTCTCTCTCTCTCCCTATTCAGAAAGGGTGTAACCAAAAGGGGTTGAACAAATCTGACCAAAAAAAAATTAAAGAAAAGACAAAAGAAATTATGGACGAAGGGAGAGAGAGAGAAGTCAAAAGGGGAAAGCTTTGTAAATAAAATAAAAGAGAATTAAATAAAGTATGAAGTAAAACCAGCAAAATATCAAAGCCCCTTAAACAAAGAAAATAACTACTCGTAGTTTTATTTTCGCAAGAATTTTTATGTCAAACTTAGCAGCTTTACAAATGTGCACTGTATACAGCTGGACGTATCTATACACACTGTATGTATACGCATAAATATATAATTAGACACACACACACACACACACACACATATATATTATATATATATATATATATATATATATATATATATATATATATATATATATATATATGTTTATATATATACGCACACACGTACATTTCTGTAAAAGAGCTGGTAAATCTCCGACACATAAAGTAAGTAGTAGGTTGGCCAGGGCACTAGCCACCTGTTGAGATACTACCGCTAGAGAGTTATGGGGTCATTTGACTGGCCAGACAGTAATACATTGGATCCTTCTCTCTGGTTACGGTTCATTTTCCCTTTGGCCACACACACACCGAAAATTCAGGCATATTCTTTACTCATTCTCCTCTGTCCTCATACACATGACAACACCGAGATTGCCAAACAATTCTTCTTACATCACTGTAATTGTTCAGTGGCAACTTTTCTCTTTGTAAGGGTAGAAGAGACTCTTAAGCTATGGTAAGCAGCTCTTCTAGGAGAAGGACAATCCAAAATCAAACCATTGTTCTCTAATTAATTGGGTAGTGCCATAGCCTCTGTACCATGGTCTTCCACTCTCTATTGGGTTAGAGTTCTCTTGCATGAGGGTACACTCGGGAAATCTATTCTATCTAATTTCTCTTCTTGTTTTGTTAAAGTTTTTATAGTTTATATGGAAATATCTATTTTAATGTTACTGTTCTTAAAATATTTCATTCTTCCTTGTTTCCTTTCCTCACTGGGCTATTTTCCCTGTTGGGGCCCTTGGGCTCATAGCATCCTACTTTTCCAACTTGAGTTGTAGCTTAGCAAGTAATAATAATAATAATAATAATAATAATAATAATAATATTATATACATATATATACACATGTATATGTATATATATATATATATATATATATATATATATATATATATATATATAGATATATATATATATCTATCTATCTATATACATATACAGTATATATAGACACACTCACATAATATGCCCATGATGTTTACAACAAAGTAAAACGGTAAGCAATGAGGACACCATCCTATCCTTGAACTAGAAGCCACGTTAATGAGTGTTGCAGCAAACCTTGACTTTCTGTTTAATCGTTTAAGAAACCCAAAGAAGCCAAAAACGTACATTTTTTTTTTTTGTAAAATAAAAGAAAATACTTTACTTCCCGGATTAATTTTCAACTGGAAGTAAAATTTACATTCCATTCATGCTTAAAAATGGTAATTAGTTTAAAATATTAAAAATGTGATTAATTAATTGGAATTATTTACTCGTGTCAAGTGAAACGATTAATTGTGAGGTCTCGAGATAATTAATTAAAAGTATGAATTCGGGTGTTAATCTGAATAATAGGTTTTCTAATTTCTCTTTCCTCCTGCTTATCTGTTTATCTCAAATTGTCTATCTAATCATGTACACATCTAAGTAATTATATATAATGTTAGCAGTTAAAATGTATACAGTATATACTCGTATATACTCACATATTTAATGAACTTGTATTCCTTAATGAATTTCAGTATATAAAAATGCGTATGTATGTCTCTCTCTCTCTCTCTCTCTCTCTCTCTCTCTCTCTCTCTCTCTCTCTTTATATATATAACACATGTAGCAAATATATATACAGAATATATATATATATATATATATATATATATATATATATATATGTATATATATAAATATATATACATATGTATGTATGTATATATGTGCTTATGTATGTGTGTAGGTGTGTGTGTGTGTGTTTTCTATTATTGTAAATGAAATTAAAACCAAAGCAGAGGAACAAGAAAATAATCACGACAAAGAGAGAGAGAGAGAGAGAGAGAGAGAGAGAGAGAGAGAGAGAGAGAGAGAGAGAGAGAGAGAGAGAGGGTGAATTTGCATATCAAAAGTAGTCCATTACTATCTATCAGGTGATTTCCATAAAACCCGGTACCAGATAAAAGTTAATTCGAAATCAAAGAAAAAAATTGAAGAATCAATTAATCTATGAATAAATCGCAAAGTGAATTATTTGTGCAATTAAAGAAAATAATTAGAGAAAACAAGATTTAGCTTTAAAACGTAAAGACATGATCACACATACGAATATTGAAACAGTTGAAGAGACAATCACAAATTCATTGATACAAAATATTAAGAAAACGGATAAAATTTAACTGGGCTCCAAGACGCACTAGAAGAGTTGTAAGACCCAGGCCTACATGGCTGAACACGATGAAACGTGAAGTAGACGAGGAATGGAGAAGTATAGAGACGACTGGGGAAATGTAACCGAGGCCCTTTGCGTCAATAGGCGTAGGAGGAGATGATGATGATGATGATGATGATTAGGCTATGAATACAAAAGAGACAAGTTAAAGGCAACCTGACATAGCCCTATCATGCAGGACAATGCCCTAGAAACGGACATATATACATGTCATCAGCACCCTCCCCACCCAAGCTAGGACCAAGAAGG
>NC_090733.1:128563904-128573904 GCF_036898095.1 Palaemon carinicauda | reverse complement strand
ACATATAATACTAGGTAAGCAGTTAATTCTAATAGCCATGCCTTCTCCATCATAAGACTCAATACTGCACAGTATTCGAGCAGTTCATTCCAGCTACGACGAGAGTGTGGAATGATCTTCCCAATCAGGCAGTTGAATCGATGGAACTTACAAAGTTCAAACTCGCAGTGATTGTTTTTATGTTAAAATGGTTGACATAAGTCTCTTGAAGGCTGATCATATGTATATATGGTCAGTCTCTAGGGCATTGTCCTGCTTGCAAGGGCAATGTCACTGTACTTTGCCTCTGCCATTCATGAGCGGCATTTAAACTTATAAACAGTTGCTATAATTGTAAGACAACAAAAGACAATAAGAAACTTATAAGCCAAGATACACCTTTAATTTCGTGTCATACTTTAGAGATGATTCATTGACAGGAAAATATATTTCAGGGAAAATATATATTAATAACTTAAGTGAGTCAACATATTTATACAGGGCATATCAGCTTTCAAAGCAATCTATTTATAAGATACAAGGATGTTAGAGAGAGAGAGAGAGAGAGAGAGAGAGAGGAGAGAGAGAGAGAGAGAGATGTAAATGACTATAATATCATAAATCTTTAAACTGATAGAATGAGGCTGATATAAATCATAATTCTGATTCATAAAAAAAGAGTATGGTTAGAATAATCTTATCCAACCAATCAGCGAACAGGAAACTTTTCCGAGCTAAAAGGGCACCCTTGCGAGTCGGTGCAAATCAGCCTCACTAAAAAAAATTGACTATAATTACCAACAGCAACAAATGCACCCTCTTTAACCTCCACCGGTTCCCAAATGCGAGAGGTTCCACTGGATCGGCCATTATCTCATTAAAAAAGAAACACAGCGTCCCTAATTGTTAACAGTTTCAAATGGCATCGTTTACGTTTAAGGTAACCTTTGACCTAAGAGTGGAAGAGCCGAATTCCTGCAGGTGGACGTGGGCCCGTCTCTACACAGCAGATTATAATTGTTTCTCTGGAGAGAATACGCGTCTAACTAACAGGGTACATGCTGACGTATAAGATTAATATTGTGGTCTGGATTCTCTGTCTATGTTTGTGTAGGCATACACAAATACACAAACACACACACACACACACACACATATATATATATATACATATATATATATATATATAGTACAGTATATATACGAGTATATATACATATATATATATATATAGTACAGTATATATATACGAGTATATATATATATATATATATATAAATATATATATATATATATATATATCGGAAGAAGAAGAAGAAGAAGAAGACTCGTGATAAAACTGAAGAATATGACGATGAACATGATAATAATAATAATAATAATAATAATAATAATAATAGTAATAATAATAATAATATTAATAATAATAATAATACTAAAGCCCACTATAAACTAAAATGTTGAATTTATTGCTAGTAAATTACGGAATCAATTTTGATTATCAAATACTCTGGTTAAAAGATCCCTAAAAAAAAATTAGTCAACTATTTTTTTTGTTAGAGAGGAAATATTTGTTAACAATTTTATGATAAAAATAGGAGACGATTGTCAACATTTCATGGCTAAAAATGTGTGAATTTTCAACATTTCAGGCTAAAAAGGGAGTGTCAAACAATACTCACATTCAGGAAACCTTGTAGGTGTCTCTACTCTATTTGCTAATGTGATTCTTTTTATCACAATAGCAATGATAGTATTATTATTATTATTATTATTATTATTATTATCATTATTATTATTACTTGTTAAGCTACAACCCTAGTTGTAAAGCAGGATGCTATAAGCCCAGAAGCTCTAACAGGGAAAAATAGCCCAGTGAGGAAAGGAATCAAGGAAAAATAAAACATTTTTAAAACAGTAACATGAAAATAAATAATTCCTTTCTAAACTATAAAAAAAAACTTAAAGATGATAAGCTGTTAAACTGTTTTCGAATTAATTTACAAAGAAAAAAATCTATATTACTTAATAAAACTTCTGGTAATGCTATTAAGCAAATATTCTGCATTTAATATTTAGACAGTCTATGAAAATCAAAACTTTGCGATAAAATATGAAAGATCTCCCGTAAGGTAAAAGTGATAACTAATATTCAAATATAACTTTGTTAATATTTGGTCTAACTATTTGAGCAGTAATTGAATTTACAAAAATCATTTCAAGTGTTGAATTTCCTTTCCATTATTCGGGTTAAAGAGATGGTTTGGTCATGCTCTTGGCACTCCCCAAGAGAGATTACTTCACCAAATATTTAATTGAACTCCACAAGACACTAGAAGAGTTGGAAGACCCAGGCCTACATGGCTGAGAATGTGAAGCGTAAAGTATATGATGAATGGAGAAGTATTGAATTAAAAGCTCAAGATAGATACGTCTAGTGAAATCTAACTGAGGCCCCTTTGCGTCAATGGGCGTAGGAGATGATTATGATCTTAGAATACACCCTTTTCCATAACCGTAACCATTTGGCATTTTTCGGTATATCTTGAGAAAAAAAAAAAAAAAAAAAAGTTACTTTGCCTTTAGGTACACTCGCTCTGTGTATATTATGATGGGTGTATTTGACATTTTAGACATATTGATATTCTTTAACTGTCAATGTTTCCTTCTCAAACACATGAATTCTGTTTATTCCTTTTACGGAAAATACGAAAAAACTGGTTTTAGGCTGTTCCATTACTATGCATTAGGAATATGGAGGTGAATAAATTAAATATAATTTTTTAAAAAACGAGCTAAAATAAAAATGATTCCAGAAAAAAGAGAGAGAGAGAGAGAGAGAGAGAGAGAGAGAGAGAGAGAGAGAGAGAGAATTCTGTCCTCATCACCATAATATTAACAGCTCCCACATTATACGTCCCCACCTTCATAAATATCTAATGAGTTTCAAATTCAAATCAAAGTTATAAGAGACTCATTAAACGCCATACGTAGACATTAGATTCCTACTGAAACAAAATCTATATATTTAGATTCTAACTGACTATTATCATCTACATTTGTTATATTAATCATTATTAATATTATCATATTCAGTACTGTTTTGGTATGAAATCACAAAGTCACACGGAGAAGCAAGAATCATTAGATTTTCAAAAAAAAAAAAAAAAAAAAAAAAAAAAAAAAATATATATATATATATATATATATATATATACCGGAATGAGTTATCCAAGAAATAATAATCAATCATTGATGTTAACGTGCACAGCTCAACGTTACCGAATGTAAGTACATAAGCAACTTGATATTTTTATTTTTTCACGAGCGAACCATTAGTTTTTCAATTACTCTTGTTTTTTTTTCTTTTCTTTTTTTTTTACCTATTAAATATATTGAGATCACATACCAAAGCAAAAGAACAATATCTGAGATGACACCATATATGAGATCGCATACAAAAACAGCATCACATATTCTTATTATAAGGGAAAATGTGTCCACTGGATTCCTTAACCTCTTGAGGAATGTGAAAACTTTTGACAAGATGGCGTTCCTTCGTTATCCAGTTCTGATAAAGTTGTTTTAATTGATTTACATATACATATTAGGTGATAAAAGTGGGGTGAATAACATTTGCATAAGCCTTTAAATTAATATATCTAAGTATTATTTAAATATATATATAACTATTTATACATACTATATATATATAATATATATATATATATATACATATATATATATATATATGCGTGTGTCTGTGCCTGCGCGTATGCAAGCATAAGTTCGCATGCACATGTACACACTTACATACGCACGAAGACACGCACACACACACACACATATATATATATATATATGTGTGTCTGTGTGTATGTGTATATATACATATAAAAATACATATGTATATATATATATATATATATGTTTAAAATGTGCCAGTAAAGTGTATCAGTAGGCGGTTTTCCCCTAAAAAACGTATCTCCAGAAGTTAATTACCCGTTTCTCCAGCTATTAATATTTGTATAAAAGGTCTAACCCCAGTGTCACTTCCATCCTGGTAACAAGAAAGTACATCCAATAAACTACAGGTACGTAATTCAGTGTCGAAGTCTCTCTCTCTCTCTCTCTCTCTCAAGTAGTCAAGGAAAAAAACAAAATTAAGAACTTTCCTCTGTAACTCACTAAAGATGGTCACCATATAGACAGTGTTTTCAAAACTTAGTCTGTGCCATATCAAAGGGCTTGGGAGACTATACAAATATGCAAAATCATGACATCAATTTTCGTCGCCATTAACAGCTAATATCGTGTCTTAGTCACTTACGTAAGGTATATACACTCACTCGTAAACACAATATATATATAATATATATATATATATATATATTATATATATATATATATATGTATATATATATATTATATATATATATATATATATATAATTTATATATATATATATTATATATATATATAATTTATATATATACATATATATATATATATATATATATGTATATATACATATATATATATATATATATTCTGTGTATATATATATATATGTATATATATACATATATATATATATATATATGCACGTCTCCTTCAACAACTTTAGATTCCACATAACTAAATCTATGAAACGGTAAATAAAAGAAAACTCAATCAAATATCTCTAGTCGAATGTATGCAGTTAATACTAATAGTCAGGCCTTCTCCATCATGAAGCTCATTATTATTATCATTATTATTATTATTATTATTATTATTATTATTATTATTATTTGCTAAGCTACAACCCTAGTTGGAAAAGCAGGATGCTATAAACCCAGGGGCTCCAACAGGGAAAATAGCCCAATCAGGAAAGGAAACAAGGAAAAATAAAATATTTTAAGAACAGTAACATCATTAAAATAAATATTACTTTATAAACTATAAAAACTTTTATAAAACAGGGGGAAGACAAATTAGATAGAAAAGCGTGCCCGAGTGTACCCTCAATCAAGAGAACTCTAACCCAAGGGATAGTGGAAGACCATGGTACAGAGGCTATGGCACTACCCAAGACTAGAGAACAATGGTTTGATTTTGGAGTGTCCTTCTCCTAGAAGGGCTGATTACCATAGCTAAAGAGTCCAACCTACCCTTACCAAGAGGAAAGTAGCCACTGAACAACTACAGTGCAGTAGGTAACCCCTTAGGTGAAAAAGAATTGTTTGGTAATCTCATTGTTGTCAGGTGTATGAGGACAGAGGAGAATTTGTAAAGAACAGGCCAGACTATTCGGTGTATGTGTAGGCAAAGGGAAAATGAACCGTAAACCAGAGAGAGGGAACGAATGCAGTACTGTGTCGCCAGTCAAAGGACCCAATAACTCTCTAGTGGTAGTATCTCAACGGCTGGCTGGTGCCCTGGCAAACCTACTACCTATAAAGTGTTCTAGAAGTTTTATTACAGCTGTGAACAAGTTGTGGAATGATCTTCCTAATCAGGTAGTTGAATCAGTAGAACTTCAAACATTTAAACTTGCAACAAATGTTTCTATGTTGATCATGCTGATATATCTCTTTTTATAGTTTTTATAGGAAACATCTATTTCAATGTTGATACTCTTAATCTATTTCATTTTAACTGTTCATAACTTCTTCTGTAGTTTATATATTTCCTTATATCGTTTCCTCACTAGGCTATTTTTCCCTATTGGAGACATTGGACTTATAACATCCTGCTTTTCCAACTAGGGTTGCAGCTTCTTTAGAAGTAATAATAATAATAATAATAATAATAATAATAATAATAATAATAATAATAATAATGATAACCATTCTTTCGCATCCAGAACAACCAGGACGACCACCCTCCAACTCCACTCGCAACTATTCCTTCAAGAAACAAAAATCCTCGTCATTCGGACAAAATGATCCGGCAATGCAATTACGAGCTCTTTTGAGATATGAGGAGAAAGGAAACCTGCCAGAAAATGATACAAAAATATGAAGAAAGCACTATTGTGATAATACTTCTTTCGTGAATAAGACGATGATGATTTTTTTTTCTTTTTTTTTTTTTGGTCTCAAAGAAGGTATTTACTTAAGGTTTTTTTTCTCTCTCTCTCTCTCTCTCTCTCTCTCTCTCTCTCTCACTAAATAAAAGAATTATTTTATCTATTCGCTTTCTTTCTTCTTTTTCTTTCATCAGCGACATGGAATTATTCGATATTAATCAAAATCGCTATTACGTAAACGTGAAGAATATGAGATTGTCATAACTACGATTATTGTTAATTCACTAAAACGCAGCCTTGGATGAAAACATAGCCATACATGAGAGAGAGAGAGAGAGAGAGAGAGAGAGAGAGATTTTTTGCAACAGAAAAAAAAATCCGAGACTTATTTTAACATCCATACAATAAATGAAAACTGAAAACACCAATGCAAAAAATTCATCACTATGAGCTAACTACTGTATGTTGATAATGAGGAAGATGTTAATGGCAACAAATAACATAGGGTGTAGTTAGGAAGCGCAGTTCATAGTACAATGGAAATAATAACAAAAAAAAAAAAAAAAAAAAAAAAAGGTAAAGGTGTCTGGTTTCAGTTACAGTCTCATCAGAATAGATGCTCGCCAGAACGTCAGACTGAAAAGTCCAACCCCCTACTTTGGTGCACAAATACAGCAGTGGCCTCCCCAGTAAACAACTTCAACTCACACTCCCGGGGATTTGATCGATTTGCTGCCATGCGAATGCTAGGCGAATACGTTACCACTGCAGTAACAGAATTATAACCGCTAATTAGTAATAAAATCGAACAGACGGAACACAGGAACAAAATAAAAAATAAAATGAAAAAAAAACACAGAAGTGGCCGTCCCAGTAAACAGCTTCAATTAACGGTCCCGGGTTGGGATAGATTTGCTGTCATGCAAATGCTAGGCGAACACGTTACATACTACTGTACTAACAGAATTATAAACCACTAATTAGTAATAAAACCAAAAGCAGATAGATCAACTAAACACTGCAAAAAAAAAAAAAAAGAAAAAAAAAAGATGAAAATTGTAAAAACCGAATGAAAGAAATACAACCTAAAGGAAAATTCCTCGAAAATAAAAAGGAAAATTGTGTCTTGAGGCATCGAAGGATCCGCAGCCGGGTTCCTTGGCGTCCCTTCGTCGAAAGGGGTAAAAATCCCGTGGTAATGAAGACTGGTGAGTAATTAGTACTCTAAATCTTCGAGAGCACTTTGGGAATTTGAAACTAAGGAGGTCGATCTCTCTCTCTCTCTCTCTCTCTCTCTCTCTCTCTTTACGAGAAAATAGAGAGAAAGATAACTTTTAAAAAGGGTATGGATTTCCCATCCATCTTCACATAAGATATATAAATATATATATATATATATATATATATACACACACATATATATAACTACATCTCAACTTCATACCTCTACCCAATTACAGTTCACCCATCCTTGATTGATAAACTTTTATCTTCAAATCCTTCCCTCCTCCCAAGAATGCAAAACAAAACTGATCTTTCTACCTAAGCTCCCAATCGAAGGGGGGGGAGGGGGGGAGGGGGGAGACTGTTAGCACAATCAGTCACATGGACGGTTTCCCCCCTCCCCCTAAGCCCCCGGGGGGACAGGGGAAAGACGTCCATGATCGTTAGCCGGCACATTATTACGACGCCATAACAATATGTTGACGCCGTTACGCCTCTCCGTTGGTGGATTTATAGCTTTCATTAACTGCCTGGCAGCTCCCATTTGCGGATCCTTGCGCTTTTCTGCGATGCCAGGCGACACAATTAGGTCCTACTATCGGATCCTTACGCTTTTCTGCGATGCCGGGCAACACAATTGGGTCCTATTATCTGATCCTTGCGCTTTTCTGCGATGCCGGGCGACACAATTGGGTCCTATTATCTGATCCTTGCGCTTTTCTGCGATGCCGGGCGACACAATTGGGTCCTATTATCTGATCCTTGCGCTTTTCTGCGATGCCAGGCGACACAATTGGGTCCTATTATTGGATCCTTGCGCTTTTCTACAATGCCTAGCGACATGATTGCGTCCCATTTACGAATCCTTACGCTTTTCTGCAATGTCAGGCGGCATGATTGCGTCCCATTTACGGATCCTCACGCTTTTCTGCAATGTCAGGCGGCATGCAAGCTACACGATTGCGTCCCATTTACGGATCCTTACGCTTTTCTGCAATGTCAGGCGACACGATTGCGTCCCATTTACGGATCCTTACGCTTTTCTGCAATGCCTAGCGACAAGATTGCGTCCCATTTACGAATCCTTACGCTTTTCTGCAATGTCAGGCGGCATGCAAGCTACACGATTGCGTCCCATTTACGGATCCTTACGCTTTTCTGCAATGTCAGGCGACATGATTGCGTCCCATTTACGGATCCTTACGCTTTTCTGCAATGTCAGGCGACACGATTGCGTCCCATTTACGGATCCTTACGCTTTTCTGCAATGTCAGGCGGCATGCAAGCTACACGATTGCGTCCCATTTACGGATCCTTACGCTTTTCTGCAATGTCAGGCGACACGATTGCGTCCCATTTACGGATCCTTACGCTTTTCTGCAATGTCAGGCGGCATGCAAGCTACACGATTGCGTCCCATTTACGGATCCTTACGCTTTTCTGCAATGCCTAGCGACATGATTGCGTCCCATTTACGAATCCTTACGCTTTTCTGCAATGTCAGGCGGCATGCAAGCTACACGATTGCGTCCCATTTACGGATCCTTACGCTTTTCTGCAATGTCAGGCGACACGATTGCGTCCCATTTACGGATCCTTACGCTTTTCTGCAATGCCTAGCGACATGATTGCGTCCCATTTACGAATCCTTACGCTTTTCTGCAATGTCAGGCGGCATGCAAGCTACACGATTGCGTCCCATTTACGGGATCCTTACGCTTTTCTGCAATGTCAGGCGACACGATTGCGTCCCATTTACGGATCCTTACGCTTTTCTGCAATGTCAGGCGACACGATTGCGTCCCATTTACGGATCCTTACGCTTTTCTGCAATGTCAGGCGGCATGCAAGCTACACGATTGCGTCCCATTTACGGATCCTTACGCTTTTCTGCAATGTCAGGCGACAGGATTGCGTCCCATTTACGGATCCTTACGCTTTTCTGCAATGTCAGGCGACACGATTGCGTCCCATTTACGGATCCTTACGCTTTTCTGCAATGTCAGGCGGCATGCAAGCTACACGATTGCGTCCCATTTACGGATCCTTACGCTTTTCTGCAATGTCAGGCGACACGATTGCGTCCCATTTACGGATCCTTACGCTTTTCTGCAATGTCAGGCGGCATGCAAGCTACACGAAGCTACACGATTGCGTCCCATTTACGGATCCTTACGCTTTTCTGCAATGCCTAGCGACATGATTGCGTCCCATTTACGAATCCTTACGCTTTTCTGCAATGTCAGGCGGCATGCAAGCTACACGATTGCGTCCCATTTACGGATCCTTACGCTTTTCTGCAATGTCAGGCGACACGATTGCGTCCCATTTACGGATCCTTACGCTTTTCTGCAATGCCTAGCGACATGATTGCGTCCCATTTACGAATCCTTACGCTTTTCTGCAATGTCAGGCGGCATGCAAGCTACACGATTGCGTCCCATTTACGGATCCTTACGCTTTTCTGCAATGTCAGGCGACACGATTGCGTCCCATTTACGGATCCTTACGCTTTTCTGCAATGTCAGGCGACACGATTGCGTCCCATTTACGGATCCTTACGCTTTTCTGCAATGTCAAGCGGCATGCAAGCTACACGATTGCGTCCCATTTACGGATCCTTACGCTTTTCTGCAATGTCAGGCGGCATGCAAGCTACACGATTGCGTCCCATTTACGGATCCTTACGCTTTTCTGCAATGTCAGGCGACACGATTGCGTCCCATTTACGGATCCTTACGCTTTTCTGCAATGTCAGGCGACACGATTGCGTCCCATTTACGG
>NC_090733.1:128548904-128556404 GCF_036898095.1 Palaemon carinicauda | reverse complement strand
CCTCACTGGGCTATTTTTCCTATTAGAGCCCTTGGGCTTATAGCTTTTTGCTTTTCCAACTAGGGTTGTAGCTTGGCTAGTAGTAGTAGTAATAATAATAATAATAATAATAATAATAATAATAATAATATTAATAATAATAATAATAATAACATCTTGGTTCCATTACTCGATTATCATTCAAAATTAAAAAAGCAGTTATGCTATTTACATAAATTCCCAAATATACATTTCATTATGGAAAAAGCTTTTGCAACAGTTATGTTTATATCAATAAAAAACATAGATAAATTTCCATAGAGTTCGTAAATCTCTTAAGGGCAAATATATGGTCGAGGACGTTGTTCTATCTTATTTCTCCTTCTCTTGTTTTTATGATGTTTTTATAGTTTATGTAAGAGAGGTCCAATTTCATGTTGTTAATGTTCTTAAAATATTTCCTTTTTATTGTTTATTACATCTCTTGTAGTTTATTTATTTCCTTGTTTCCTTTCTCTCGCTGGGCTATTTTTTCAGGTTGGAGCCCTAGGAATTATAGCATCTTGCTTTTCCAACTAGGATTATAGCTTAGCTTTCAATAATAATAATAATAATAATAATAATAATAATAATAATAATAATAATAATAATAATGTAAAAGATGTGAACCAAAAACAAACAACGACTTCATAGTCCACCTACAAAATGTTGATCCATGATTATGATTAACAGCCGTGACACACTTATAGTACTGGAGATCATTTAGTATCCAGCAACATATGTCAGCCTGACCAACATACTTTTCTATTGTAGAAAAAAAGAGGATTTGGGATTTGAAAGTATGCCGGTGTGGTAACTCCCTGACTGGTGAACGCCAAACTCGGGTTCGAGTCCCGCTCAAACTCTTTAGTCGCTGCATCCACACCATCCTTGTGGGCTAAGGATGGGTTTTGGGGAGAGCCTATATGTCTATCTGCTGAGTGATCAGCAGCCACTGCCAGGCCCTCCTTGGTCCTAGCTTCAGTGGAGAGGGGGCTTGGGCGCTGATCATATATGTGGTCAGTCTCTATTGCATTGTCCTATTCTATAGGGCAATGTCACTGTCCCTTGCCCCTGCCATTCATGAGCGGCCTTTAAACCTTTAAATGGACCACAGTCATGTATTGCAATCCTAATGAAAAAAAATCGACAAAATGCTTCATGAAAATGACAATGATTGAAATTATATATTAGAAAAAATACGCTTGAAAAATAGCTAAATCAAAGAACATCAAAATTCAAACCAAAATTAATTGGTTATTCTACCTTGAAATTTTGATATCAGCACAAGTATCTCATGACAAAAACTTTATTATTATTATTATTATTATTATTATTATTATTATTATTACAAGCTAAGCTACAACCCTAGTTGGAAAAGCAAGATGCTATAAGCCCAATGGCTCCAATAGTGAAAAAGAGCCCAGTGAGGAGAGGAAATAAGGAAATAAATAAACGATATAAGAAGTACTTAAAAATTAAAATAAAATATTCTAAAAAATATTAACAAAATTAAAACAGATAATTAAGGTATAGACTATAAAAAGACTTATGTCAGCCTGATCAACATAAAAACATTTGCTACAAGTTTAAACTTTTGAAGTTCTACCGATTCAACTACCCGACCAGGAACATCATTCCACAAAATTCATCTTGAATTAATTCCATGAAGAAAAGCAACAAAGCAACTGAACAAATTAAAACCTATCAATAAAGGTAAAGGTGTCTGATTTCAGTTCTAGTTTCATCGGAATAGATACTCACCAGAACGTCAGCCGGGCAAGAAACCCCCCCACCCCCAATGTGGTGCCAAACCAGAGCAGTGCTTACCAAGTAAACAACTTAAACTCGCGTTCACGGGCTGGGATCGATCTGCTGCCATGCGAATACTGAGCGAACACGTTACCGCTGTACTAGCCCTATATATTTATAGCTTAAAAGGACTAAAGCCAATTTCTATTGGTAAAGTTTATAAATATGTAGGGTAACGGAAGTGAATCCTTTCAACAAGGAAGCTGCAAAAATTCCCCAGTGAGTAAAAGAGGGAAAGACTTCCAAGTACTATGTACTTTGTACATAAGCTTCTTTCATTACATTGAAATGTTTATTACCGATATATATATATATATATATATATATACACATACAATGTTTATAGTTTGTATAGGATATATTTATTTCAATGTTGTTGCTCTTCTTAAAATATTTTATTTTTATTTGTTTCCTTTCCTCATTGGGCTATTTTCCCTGTTGTAGTCCCTGGGCTTATAGCATTCTGATTTTCCATTTAGGGTTTTAGCTTAGTAAGTAATAATAATATAAAATATATATATATATATATATATATATATATATATTATATATAGACAGTAACCAGTGAGACTTGTTGATGGTATAAGTTTAATGCTAAAGTGCTATAATAATAGCACAAGATAAATTCAGTTTGAGATCCATTTTTTTCTCATCAACGATTGTACAAAATATATTGCATTCATACATTGTAATTTGGACCACAAGTGTTCTTTTGTAAATTGTTGTATAGTTGTGGTCATTAAATATCTATCTATCTATCTACCTACCTATCTATCTATATCTATCTATCTATCTCTCTATTCTGCTATTCGAAGAGTCTCCATTCGCTAAAGGAATACTCTTGAAAAGCGTTTATTTTTTACTTTAAATACTACATGTAAAATTAAAAATTATTCATGTAAATATACTATGATGTATATATGTTACAAACTGTAAGATTGTAAATGCGTATTTCAAAATGAAAGATTATAAAAAAATATATTCAGTGGAAATAGCTTGGGGGTAAACTAAACCTTCTGTGAAATGAGAGAAAGACAGAAAGTCCTACTTGTTCTCATTACAAGGTAATAAGTGTACAGAGTGTACATAGCTCCCTTTCAAAAGCGGTAAACGAGAAGCCATAGTAATACACTGAACTTTGAAACATCTACGGAAGAGTACCTAAAAGGTCACAAAGACTGACAAAGACAAACCCAGAATAGATTAGTAAATCTAACGGGGATAGAATAACAATGGAGAAGGGCTAAAGTCTTTTAAATTTCAATTAAACGCAAAAGAACTATAGATAGATTATGACGAATCTACGCATGAGGAATCCTTTAAGTTCTTCGCCTGTGAGCGATGGCAAAGACAAACCCAGAATAGATTAGTAAATTTAACAGGGATAGAATAACAATGGAGAAGGGCTAAAGACTTTTAAATTTCAATTAAACGCAAAAGAACTACAGATAAATTATGACGAATCTACGCATGAGGAATCCTTTAAGTTCTTCGCCTGTGAGCGATGGCAAAGACAAACCCAGAATAGATTAGTAAATTTAACAGGGATAGAATAACAATGGAGAAGGGCTAAAGACTTTTAAATTTCAATTAAACGCAAAAGAACTATAGATAGATTATGACGAATCTACGCATGAAGAATCCTTTAAGTTCTTCGCCGCTGAGCGATGGCAACCCATGCCTACACTAACCTTCACGAAACCAAAAAACTGTGGAGTTATTCGTGTTTTCTCTACGAGCGGGATGATGAGCTGGATGATGACCTACCCGTGCGTCGGAATTAGAATGAAATAACAACAACTGGAATGACGGCAACACTAGAAATATTTAGAAGGCTCATTTGAAGCCCGATCCGGGGTGTCTAAAAGGAGGGTAGATATTGGAATCAACGGATATGAAAAGAATGTTTATTACAGGGTTTGGAAGGAGGGTAGATACTGGAATCGTCAGATATAAAAGAATGTTTATTCCAGGGTTCGCAAGGAGGGAAGGTACTGGAATCAGCTGATAAGAAAAAAATGTTTATTCATTAGTCTAAAATGAGGGAAGATATGGGAATCAGCGGATATAAAAGAATGTTCATTCCAGGGTCTAAAATGAGGGAAGATACTGGAATCAGCTGATATGAAAGAATGTTTATTCACTGGTCTAAAATGAGGGAAGATATGGGAATCGGCGGATATAAAAGAATGTTCATTCCAGGGTCTAAAATGAGGGAAGATATGGGAATCAGCGGATATACAAGCATGTTTATTCCAGGGTTCGCAAGGAGGGAAGGTACTGGAATCAGCTGATATGAAAGGATGTTTATTCACTGGTCTAAAATGAGGGAAGATATGGGAATTAGTGGATATAAAAGAATGCTCATTCCAGGGTCTAAAATGAGGGAAGATATGGGAATTAGTGGATATAAAAGAATGCTCATTCCAGGGTCTAAAATGAGGGAAGATATGGGAATTAGTGGATATAAAAGAATGCTCATTCCAGGGTCTAAAATGAGGAAAGATATGGGAATCGGCGGATATAAAAGAATGTTCATTCCAGGGTCTAAAATGAGGGAAGATATGGGAATCAGCGGATATAAAAGAATGTTCATTCCAGGGTCTAAAATGAGGGAAGATATTGGAATCAGTGGATATAAAACAATGTTCATTCCAGGGTCTAAAATGAGGGAAGATATTGGAATCAGTGGATATAAAACAATGTTCATTCCAGGGTCTAAAATGAGGGAAGATATTGGAATCAGTGGATATAAAACAATGTTCATTCCAGGGTCTAAAATGAGGGTAGATATGGGAATCAATGGATATAAAAGAATGTTCATTCCAGGGTCTAAAATGAAGGAAGATATGGGAATCGGCGGATATACAAGAATATTGATTCCAGGGTCTACAAGGAGGAAGATATGAGAATCGGGAGGTATACAAGAATAATTAATTTCAATGTTAATTAATCTAATTTTGTAATACAACGATAAAATTACTCTTCTGTTAATTCTATTTTTATTTGTTTTTTCATGTTGAAAAATACAAAAAAAAAACAAAAAAAAAAGATTTTATATAAAGAAAAAACTTTAAGACTGCTTTAAATAATAAAATGTCAGAGCGGAATAAGAGTCTTCATTTCGTTAAAGGGGACGAGAGAGAGAGAGAGAGAGAGAGAGAGAGAGAGAGAGAGAGAGAGAGAGAGAGAGAGAGAGGGAAGGTAGCCCTGGTATATCTCCGGTTGATATTTATCCCTCAGTGACGAGATATCGATCGGTGTGATGCTAAATTCTTCCGCTTTAGAGAGAGAGAGAGAGAGAGAGGAGAGAGAGAGAGAGAGAGAGAGAGAGAGAGAGAGAGAGAGAGAGAGAGAGAATGGTAGTTTTAACTTGAAAGAGAGAACCATCAAAGCGAGTTCTTTTATTGGATAAAGTAGACTCAAAACATATGTAGAATTGATTGCTTCTTTGAAATCTACTTTGTGAAGCATATCACCTGAAAATATAAAAAGTGTGTGTGTGTGTGTGCACGCGCGCGCGCGTGTTTTTGCGTATACGCGTGTGTGCCGAAGAGTAAGTTCACAATTTTCAATTTATCTTATAATAATAAGATTGAAAAAGTGTTTATGCTGTTTATTTTGCAAATTATGGAATTTTAAGATAAGCAAGTATTAAGAAGTAAGCCTGTTAGCACATACACCAAGAAGCCCAAACGCTTTAATAAAAGTTAAAATAAATCAAGGTATTAACAGTTAAGATGTCCCTAACCTTAAAAAAAACAAGGCCGTAACCTTTGTGGCCACATCACAACAAAGGTACGAGAAACATTGAATCTCACTAGAAGAACAAAATATGCAAATGCCTTAAATACATTCCTTTCCACATTCATCAGAAGGTACAATTTAAGATATGGCGTTTAGATTGCAGTACACCTGTGTCTCAGCGCGCGCGCGCGAGAGAGAGAGAGAGAGAGAGGAGAGAGAGGAGAGAGAGAGAGAGAGAGAGAGAGAGAGAGAGAGAGAGAGAGAGAGAAAGGGCGCGTCCAGCCCCCCTCTTCTCCGGTTAAGCCTAAGGGAGATCGGAAGCAACACCCCTCCCCTCCCCTGTTCAATCCCATCTCTCCCCTCCCCACCCAATATCATCCCATCCCCGGTTCAATCCCGCCTCCCCCCCCCCCCCCAATATCATCCCATCCGGGACACCCATCCCCCCAAACACCGGCTGACTCCCCTGCCAGCCAGAAGGTAATAAACATTGGGCCTTCTCTTTGTCACAGGGAATCTTTACCTGCAGGTTCATAACTAATTACCTCCCGCATACGTACGTAAGCAACTATCCAATATGGAAACATGCAGCACAATGTCAATGTGCTTCGTTGTCGCCATGTGAGAATTACAGAAACTGGAAAATCACTCGGAGAGCAGAGCTCCGCCAAGGCAGCTTATGTCTCGAAACCAGCTTGCCTTTCCCAGAATTAATTAAGTTCGTAGGCGTATTATAACTATTATTATTACTTGCCAAGCTACAACCCTGTTGGAAAAGCAAGATGCTATAAGGCCCGGGGTTCCAACAGGGAAAATAGCCCAGTGAGGAAAGGAAAGAAGGGAAAATAAAATATCTGAAGTCTATGTGACAACCATGTGCGAACATGGGTTTAAGGTTAGGGTTAAGTCGGTCGACCATTTCATCTACCTTGACCTTGACCTCTGACCTAGGACTTTCAAAAATTGAATCACTTTCACGTCTCAACAAAACAATTAATCCATGAAAGTCTCACTACTCTATGGGTAAAATTATGGACAGGAAGTTGTTCACAAACAAGCAAACAGACAAACAGGGGCGAAAACATAACCTCCTCCCAACTTCGTTGGAGGTAACAGGCCAGCCACCCAAGATCGCGAGTCACAGCAACAAGTCTAAAACGTTTCTTCAATCTTTGAACTTCATAAAGGGAATAGTTTTACTTTCTCCAATGTTATGATCTGTCATAACTTATCTCACAAGTGTATATTTAAATGTTTAAAGGACGCTCATGAATGGCAGAGGCAAGGGATAGTGACAACGCCCAAGCTAGCAGGACAATCCCCTGGAGACTGACCATATACACTATAAAACGACCAACGCCCAGGTCTCCTCTCCACCCAACCTAGAACCAGGGAGGGCAAGGCAATAGTTGCTGATGATTCAACAGGCAGACCTATAGGCTCCCCCAAATACCCGATCCTTAGCTCACAAGGATGGCAAGGTTACAAACACTACAGGAAACTTTCGACAGATCACAAAGCAGGGACGTTTCCGATAGGCCACCATGCCCCTACTCAATTCAATACAATAGCACCAAATACATTATAATTTCTGTGTTTAGAAACATGACTAAATATTTGCATTCACAAATTATGCTTTACGAACATTCGGCAGTAATAACGTTGGTTTCGTATGAGACAATTGGGACTCGAAGACTGACATAATGTTCATACTATCCGAATTGAAATCTTAAGTCATACTAAAGTAGATTCAAAATGGTGCAAATAAATTTAATATGAAACTTATCAGCACCAAGTGGAAACAAAATGGTGCTAATAAGTTTAGTATGAAACTTATCAGCACCGAGTGGATTCAAAATGGTGGTAATAAGTTTAGTATGAAATTTTTGGTTCCTAGAATTTCGTATTAAACTTATTAGAATC
>NC_090733.1:128538904-128543904 GCF_036898095.1 Palaemon carinicauda | reverse complement strand
TTCAAGCAAGTTTAAACGTTCCTTTAACCAACTAATTTAATTACATTCTAACAAGATAATGTAATTCTAACCAACTTAACAGGGTTTCAAGCAAGTTTAAACGTTCCTTTAACCAACTAATTTAATTACATTCTAACAAGATAATGTAATTCTAACCAACTTAACAGGGTTTCTAGCAAGTTTAAAAGTTCCTTTAACCAACTAATTTAATTACATTCTAACAAGATAATGTAATTCTAACCAACTTAACAGGGTTTCTAGCAAGTTTAAAAGTTCCTTTAACCAACTAATTTAATTACATTCTAACAAAATAATGTAATTCTAACCAACTTATCAGGGTTTCTAGCAAGTTTAACAGTTCCTTTAACCAACTAATTTAATTACAATCTAACAAGATAATGTAATTCTAACCAACTTATCAGGGTTTCTAGCAAGTTTAACAGTTCCTTTAACCAACTAATTTAATTACATTCTAACAAGATAATGTAATTCTAACCAACTTATCAGGGGTTTCTAGCAAGTTTAACAGTTCCTTTAACCAACTAATTTAATTACATTCTAACAAGATAATGTAATTCTAACCAACTTATCAGGGTTTCTAGCAAGTTTAAACGTTCCTTTAACCAACTAATTTAATTACATTCTAACAAGATAATGTAATTCTAACCAACTTAACAGGGTTTCTAGCAAGTTTAAACGTTCCTTTAACCAACTAATTTAATTACATTCTAACAAGATAATGTAATTCTAACCAACTTATCAGGGTTTCTAGCAAGTTTAAAAGTTCCTTTAACCAACTAATTTAATTACATTCTAACAAGATAATGTAATTCTAACCAACTTAACAGGGTTTCTAGCAAGTTTAAACGTTCCTTTAACCAACTAATTTAATTACATTCTAACAAGATAATGTAATTCTAACCACCTTAAAAGGGTTTCTAGCAAGTTTAAACGTTCCTTTAACCAACTAATTTTATTGCATTCTAATAAAATAATGTAATTCTAACCACCTTAACAGGGTTTCTAGCAAGTTTAAACGTTCCTTTAACCAACTAATTTAATTACATTCTAACAAGATAATGTAATTCTAACCACCTTAACAGGATTTCTAGCAAGTTTAAACGTTCCTTTAACCAACTAATTTAATTGCTTTCTAACAAAATAATGTAATTCTAACCAACTTATCAGGGTTTCTAGCAAATTTAAAAGTTCCTTTATAGTTTATATATGAAATATTTATTCTAATATTGGTACTATTTCTAAAATATTTGATCTTAATTGTTCATTACTTCTATTTTTTTAATTTTTTTGTTCCTTTCTCATTGGGCTATTTTTCCTGTTGGAACCCCTGGTTTTCCAACTAGGGTTGTAGCTTAATAATAATAATAATAATAATAATAATAATAATAATAATAATAACACTAATAATGATAATAATATAAAAAAGAAATGCGACACAACAGCGATGCTTGTAAATATTATTATTATTATTATTATTATTATCAATAATAATAATAATATCCAACTTAACTACAATCAAAACAAACCCAAAAGCACTTTTAGCAAACTCACTAACATCTAGACGCACTAAACCGAACCCCAAATGACGGAAGGGCTTATAACCGGAAAAAAAAAAATATCCATTTCGAAATGATATTAAGCAAAGTTACGACAACCAAACTTCACATATATTTTAACAACTTTGGCGTAACTCGCGAGCTAAGCTCCCGTGTCTCATTTGCATTAAACGTTAACACTATCGTCAAGCGTTTCCAGAGCAACACGACGTCTTCATTATGAAAAATATGGATCACTCCTGGCGGTGTCTTTAAAGGTTTAAAGGCCGCTCATGAATGGAAGAGCCAAGTAACAGGCGGTGTCTTTAAAGGTTTAAAGGCCGCTCATGAATGGCAGAGCCAAGTAACAATGTCCTAGAGACTGACCTTTTACATATGATCAGAGCCCAAGCCCTTTCTCCAGCCAAGCTAGGACCAGGGAGGGACAGGGAATGGCTGTTGATGACTCAGCAGGTAGACCTATAAGCTCCACCAAACCCTCATTCTTAGCTCACAAGAAGGAAAATGTCCTAAAGACTAACCACATATACATATGATCAGAGCCCAAGCCCCTTCTCCAGCCAAGCTAGGACCAGGGAGGGCCAGGCAATGGCTGTTGATGACTAAGCAGGTAGGCTCCACCAAACCCTCATTCTTAGCTCACAAGAAGGAAAATGTCCTAGAGACTAACCATATATACATATGATCAGAGCCCAAGCCCCTTCTCCAGCCAAGCTAGGACCAGGGAGGGCCAGGCAATGGCTGCTGATGACTCAGCAGGTAGACCTATAAACGACTAAGCAGGTAGGCTCCACCAAACTTACATTCTTAGCTCACAAGAAGGAAAATGTCCTAAAGACTAACCATATATACATATGATCAGAGCCCAAGCCTTTTCTCCAGCCAAGCTAGGACCAGGGAGGGCCAGGCAATGGTTGCTGATGACTCAGCAGGAAGACCTATAAGCTCCACCAAACCCCAATTCTAAGCTTTAAAGGTTTAAAGACCGCTCATGAATGGCAGAGGCAAGGGACAGTGACACTGCCCTATCAAACACGACAATCCCCTACAGACTGACCATATATACATATGATTAGTGTCAATGCCCCTCTACACCAAAGCTAGGACCAGGGAGGGCCAGGCAATGGCAGCTGATAACACAGCAGGTAGACCTATATAGCTCCTCCAAACACCCCAACCATAGCTCACAAGGATGGTGAGGTTGCAGACACTCAAACAACTAACGAGTTTGATCGGGATTCGAACACCAGTCTGGCGATTACCAGGCAAGGACGTTACTAATAGGCCACCACAACAATAATATCATTACTATTATTCTTTTATTACTATTACTATCATTACTGATGTTTTATCATTCATGTTTGCCATTTTCTTTACAGCTGTTATTAATAATGCCTCAAATTGGAGATTATATGAATATTGTAGTTATTGTTGATGTGCTGCTGTATTGGGAGAAGGTAGCGTCAGGGCTTTTATAAACTACTGAATAATATAGTTGTATTGTCATTATTCTTAATATATATATATATATATATATATATATATATATATATATATATATATATATATATATAAACATATACTAGTGTATGCGGCGCGTCAAAAATGACGGCTAAAAATTTACGTAGATACACACGCGCGCACACCAGGAAATGAGAGCTCACCCACGCCCCCCCCCCCCCCCCCCCATTACCTTATTGCCTTATTGCCTTATTTTTTGTTTGGGTTCCCCCAGGTCCCTCAGTGTGAGGCACCTCGTATATCCACCAGAGAGTTGCTAATGCATCTTCCGGTGTATTTTGCATCTTCCAGTCTTGGATGGTCTGGGATGCATCTTAGGTATTTATCGAGCTGATTTTTAAACACATCTACGCTCACTCCTGATATGTTTCTTAGATGAGCTGGCAGCACATTAAATAGTCGCTGCATTATCGATGCTGGTGCGTAGTGAATTAATGTCCTGTGCGCCTTTCTCAGTTTACCTGGAAAAGCTTTTTGGCACTATTAATCTACCTCGGCTTGCTCTTTCTGATACTTTAAGCTCCATGATGTTTTCAGCAATTCCTTCTATTTGCTTCCATGCTTGTATTATCATGTAGCGTTCTCTTCTCCTTTCTAGACTGTATAGTTTTAAAAATTGCAGTCTTTCCCAGTAGTCAAGGTCCTTAACTTCTTCTATTCTAGCAGTATAGGACCTTTGTACACTCTCTATTTGCGCAATATCCTTTTGGTAGTGTGGGTACCATATCACATTGCAGTACTCGAGTGTACTACGCACATAAGTTTTGTAAAGCATAATCATGTGTTCAGCTTTTCTTGTTTTAAAGTGTCTGAATAACATTCCCATTTTTGCTTTACATTTAGCCAACAGTGTTGCTATTTGGTCGTTGCATAACATATTCCTATTTAAAATTACACCGAGGTCTTTAATTGCTTCCTTGTTTGTGATTGTCTCATTATTAGGTCCCTTGTATGCATACACCATTCCTTCTCTGTTTCCATAATTTATTGATTCGAATTTATCGGAGTTAAATACCATCCTATTTATCTCCGCCCATTCATATATTTTGTTTAGATCTCTTTGTAGCGAGTTCCTATCTTCATCACAAGTAATTTCTCTACTTATTCTTGTGTCATCGGCGAAACTTCTCACTACGGAGTTTTCAACATCACAGTCTATGTCTGAGATCATAATAACAAATAGCAGTGCAGCTAATACCGTACCTTGGGGCACACCAGATATTACCTGGGCTTCATCTGATTTCTCGTCATTTGCAACCACTATCTGTTTTCTGTTTTGCAGGAATTCTTTTACCCATATTCCTATCTTTCCCACAATATTATGCTTTCTCATTTTTTTCTCCAATATGTTATGGTCTACCTTGTCAAAGGCTTTTGCAAAATCTAGATAGATCACATCTGTGTCTTTTTCATTTATCATATTATTGTATATGTTTTTATAGTATGGCTATGACAATGATCGCTACCGGAAAGAATATATATATATATATATATATATATATATATATATATATATATATATATATATATATTATATACATATACATATATATTATAGATATACATATATATAATATATATATATATATATATATATATATATATATATATAAAATAAACATTCAAATGCAATTTTGTAGACATGAAAAAGTAGACAATGCTTTGAGGTTGCAATAGGTGGTGCATGCAACATAGAATCAACCAACAAAAATATTTAGCCAACGTTACACATACAAATAAGGAACATGAAAAAATACCTTCATTTATCTTAATAAACTGACCACCGAGAAAGGTTGAAAGAAAAAATAAGAGTGGGTCCAAATAAGGAAAATGTTATTATAAAGCAACTTTGTTGATGTCTCGATATATAAAAACATAGAAGTTTTGTGATGGAAAAAAAAA
>NC_090733.1:128518904-128523904 GCF_036898095.1 Palaemon carinicauda | reverse complement strand
TATAAAAACCAAGATGCTCTTGGAACAAGGGAAGGAGCAGAGATTCCTTGAAGATTTTAAAGGAGAAGGGATGCTGGAGACAATTTCCATTGCAAATTTTAGAAATTAATCCAAATATAAAAACCAAGATGCCCTTGGAACAAGGGAAGGAGCAGAGATTCCTTGAAGATTTTAAAGGAGAAGGGATGCTGGAGACAATTTCCATTGCAAATTTTAGAAATTAATAAATATAAAATCCAAGATGCCCTTGGAACAAGGGAAGGAGCAGAGATTCCTTGAAGATTTTAAAGGAGAAGGGATGCTGGAGACAATTTCCATTGCAAATTTTAGAAATTAATAAATATAAAATCCAAGATGCCCTTGGAACAAGGGAAGGAGCAGAGATTCCTTGAAGATTTTAAAGGAGAAGGGATGCTGGAGACAATTTCCATTGCAAATTTTAGAAATTAATAAATATAAAATCCAAGATGCCCTTGGAACAAGGGAAGGAGCAGAGATTCCTTGAAGATTTTAAAGGAGAAGGGATGCTGGAGACAATTTCCATTGCAAATTTTAGAAATTAATAAATATAAAATCCAAGATGCCCTTGGAACAAGGGAAGGAGCAGAGATTCCTTGAAGATTTTAAAGGAGAAGGGATGCTGGAGACAATTTCCATTGCAAATTTTAGAAATTAATCCAAATATAAAAACCAAGATGCCCTTGGAACAAGGGAAGGAGCAGAGATTCCTTGAAGATTTTAAAGGAGAAGGGATGCTGGAGACAATTTCCATTGCAAATTTTAGAAATTAATCCAAATATAAAAACCAAGATGCCCTTGGAACAAGGGAAGGAGCAGAGATTCCTTGAAGATTTTAAAGGAGAAGGGATGCTGGAGACAATTTCCATTGCAAATTTTAGAAATTAATCCAAATATAAAAACCAAGATGCTCTTGGAACAAGGGAAGGAGCAGAGATTCCTTGAAGATTTTAAAGGAGAAGGGATGCTGGAGACAATTTCCATTGCAAATTTTAGAAATTAATAAATATAAAAACCAAGATGCCCTTGGAACAATGGAAGGAGCAGAGATTCCTTGAAGATTTTAAAGGAGAAGGGATGCTGGAGACAATTTCCATTGCAAATTTTAGAAATTAATCCAAATATAAAAACCAAGATGCCCTTGGAACAAGGGAAGGAGCAGAGATTCCTTGAAGATTTTAAAGGAGAAGGGATGCTGGAGACAATTTCCATTGCAAATTTTAGAAATTAATAAATATAAAAACCAAGATGCCCTTGGAACAAGGGAAGGAGCAGAGATTCCTTGAAGATTTTAAAGGAGAAGGGATGCTGGAGACAATTTCCATTGCAAATTTTAGAAATTAATCCAAATATAAAAACCAAGATGCCCTTGGAACAAGGGAAGGAGCAGAGATTCCTTGAAGATTTTAAAGGAGAAGGGATGCTGGAGACAATTTCCATTGCAAATTTTAGAAATTAATCCAAATATAAAAACCAAGATGCCCTTGGAACAAGGGAAGGAGCAGAGATTCCTTGAAGATTTTAAAGGAGAAGGGATGCTGGAGACAATTTCCATTGCAAATTTTAGAAATTAATCCAAATATAAAAACCAAGATGCTCTTGGAACAAGGGAAGGAGCAGAGATTCCTTGAAGATTTTAAAGGAGAAGGGATGCTGGAGACAATTTCCATTGCAAATTTTAGAAATTAATAAATATAAAAACCAAGATGCCCTTGGAACAATGGAAGGAGCAGAGATTCCTTGAAGATTTTAAAGGAGAAGGGATGCTGGAGACAATTTCCATTGCAAATTTTAGAAATTAATCCAAATATAAAAACCAAGATGCCCTTGGAACAAGGGAAGGAGCAGAGATTCCTTGAAGATTTTAAAGGAGAAGGGATGCTGGAGACAATTTCCATTGCAAATTTTAGAAATTAATAAATATAAAAACCAAGATGCCCTTGGAACAAGGGAAGGAGCAGAGATTCCTTGAAGATTTTAAAGGAGAAGGGATGCTGGAGACAATTTCCATTGCAAATTTTAGAAATTAATCCAAATATAAAAACCAAGATGCCCTTGGAACAAGGGAAGGAGCAGAGATTCCTTGAAGATTTTAAAGGAGAAGGGATGCTGGAGACAATTTCCATTGCAAATTTTAGAAATTAATAAATATAAAAACCAAGATGCCCTTGGAACAAGGGAAGGACCAGAGATTCCTTGAGAATTTTAAAGGAGAAGGGATGCTGGAGACAATTTCCATTGCAAATTTTAGAAATTAATCCAAATATAAAAACCAAGATGCCCTTGGAACAAGGGAAGGAGCAGAGATTCCTTGAAGATTTTAAAGGAGAAGGGATGCTGGAGACAATTTCCATTGCAAATTTTTGAAATTAATAAATATAAAATCCAAGATGTCCTTGGAACAAGGGAAGGAGCAGAGATTCCTTGAAGATTTTAAAGGAGAAGGGATGCTGGAGACAATTTCCATTGCAAATTTTAGAAATTAATAAATATAAAAACCAAGATGCCCTTGGAACAAGGGAAGGACCAGAGATTCCTTGAGAATTTTAAAGGAGAAGGGATGCTGGAGACAATTTCCATTGCAAATTTTAGAAATTAATAAATATAAAAACCAAGATGCCCTTGGAACAAGGGAAGGAGCAGAGATTCCTTGAAGATTTTAAAGGAGAAGGGATGCTGGAGACAATTTCCATTGCAAATTTTAGAAATTAATCCAAATATAAAAACCAAGATGCCCTTGGAACAAGGGAAGGAGCAGAGATTCCTTGAAGATTTTAAAGAAGGGATGCTGGAGACAATTTCCATTGCAAATTTTAGAAATTAATCCAAATATAAAAACCAAGATGCCCTTGGAACAAGGGAAGGAGCAGAGATTCCTTGAAGATTTTAAAGGAGAAGGGATGCTGGAGACAATTTCCATTGCAAATTTTAGAAATTAATAAATATAAAAACCAAGATGCCCTTGGAACAAGGGAAGGAGCAGAGATTCCTTGAGAATTTTAAAGGAGAAGGGATGCTGGAGACAATTTCCATTGCAAATTTTAGAAATTAAATAAATACAAAAAACCAAGATGCCCTTGGAACAAGGGAAGGAGCAGAGATTCCTTGAAGATTTTAAAGGAGAAGGGATGCTGGAGACAATTTCCATTGCAAATTTTAGAAATTAAATAAATACAAAAAACCAAGATGCCCTTGGAACAAGGGAAGGAGCAGAGATTCCTTGAAGATTTTAAAGGAGAAGGGATGCTGGAGACAATTTCCATTGCAAATTTTAGAAATTAAATAAATACAAAAAACCAAGATGCCCTTGGAACAAGGGAAGGAGCAGAGATTCCTTGAAGATTTTAAAGGAGAAGGGATGCTGGAGACAATTTCCATTGCAAATTTTAGAAATTAATAAATATAAAAACCAAGATGCCCTTGGAACAAGGGAAGGAGCAGAGATTCCTTGAAGATTTTAAAGGAGAAGGGATGCTGGAGACAATTTCCATTGCAAATTTTAGAAATTAATAAATATAAAAAACCAAGATGCCCTTGGAACAAGGGAAGGAGCAGAGATTCCTTGAAGATTTTAAAGGAGAAGGGATGCTAGAGACAATTTCCATTGCAAATTTTAGAAATTAATAAATATAAAAACCAAGATGCCCTTGGAACAAGGGAAGGAGCAGAGATTCCTTGAAGATTTTAAAGGAGAAGGGATGCTGGAGACAATTTCCATTGCAAATTTTAGAAATTAATAAATATAAAATCCAAGATGCCCTTGGAACAAGGGAAGGAGCAGAGATTCCTAGAAGATTTTAAAGGAGAAGGGATGCTAGAGACAATTTCCATTGCAAATTTTAGAAATTAATAAATATAAAAACCAAGATGCCCTTGGAACAAGGGAAGGAGCAGAGATTCCTTGAAGATTTTAAAGGAGAAGGGATGCTGGAGACAATTTCCATTGCAAATTTTAGAAATTAATAAATATAAAAACCAAGATGCCCTTGGAACAAGGGGAGGAGCAGAGATTCCTTGAAGATTTTAAAGGAGAAGGGATGCTGGAGACAATTTCCATTGCAAATTTTAGAAATTAATAAATATAAAAACCAAGATGCCCTTGGAACAAGGGAAGGAGCAGAGATTCCTTGAGAATTTTAAAGGAGAAGGGATGCTGGAGACAATTTCCATTGCAAATTTTAGAAATTAATAAATATAAAAACCAAGATGCCCTTGGAACAAGGGGAGGAGCAGAGATTCCTTGAAGATTTTAAAGGAGAAGGGATGCTGGAGACAATTTCCATTGCAAATTTTAGAAATTAATAAATATAAAAACCAAGATGCCCTTGGAACAAGGGAAGGAGCAGAGATTCCTTGAGAATTTTAAAGGAGAAGGGATGCTGGAGACAATTTCCATTGCAAATTTTAGAAATTAATAAATATAAAAACCAAGATGCCCTTGGAACAAGGGGAGGAGCAGAGATTCCTTGAAGATTTTAAAGGAGAAGGGATGCTGGAGACAATTTCCATTGCAAATTTTAGAAATTAATAAATATAAAAACCAAGATGCCCTTGGAACAAGGGAAGGACCAGAGATTCCTTGAGAATTTTAAAGGAGAAGGGATGGTGGTGGCCCAAGGCCAGAACACAGACTATAAGATCCTGAGGGAAATAACTTGAAAAATATCATAAACCGCTGACATGAACAATATTTTTTCTCAATGTCTTGCAGGAAATATCTTATAGAAAATAATATAAGCGTACAGGTATGATATTTTTCTTATTTCTTGACGAAATATCTTAAAGAATGAAATTAAAACGTCTAGAGATACTTTTTTGTAATACCCTAAGTGATATACTGTATTTTATGTTTAACCACCGATGATAATAATAATAATAATAATAACAATAATAATAATAATAATAATAATAATAATAATAATAAAAATGATAATAATAATAATAATAATAACAATAATAATATTAATAATACTAATAATAAT
>NC_090733.1:128488904-128513904 GCF_036898095.1 Palaemon carinicauda | reverse complement strand
ATGAAAAAGATATTTAAACACAATGCACTGCCTATTGCACTTCAGCTCACATTCATTATTCATTATGAATGTTTAAACTTGTAGCCTAATCGAAAATTAAAAAAAAAAAAAAAAAAAAACTTATGTAAAGAATTTACTTTCATTATGCCTTTCAAGTCATTATAAGAATATTTTTTTTCATCTCACTAATTCTAAATCATTATAAAAAAATCATTTCCATCATTTTCAGTCTGAAACCACCAATGGAAAAGAATAAGAACGATGTTTGAACACAAAGCAATGCCTATCGCATTTTCACTCATATTCATTATGAAGGCTTAAACTTATAATCAAAAAGTAAAAACTACTACAATAATGTAACACATACAGTCGTCTTGAAATATGCAACTTTCATACTTTGCAACGACTAACGCATTGCGCCATAACGCCAGAGAAATCCTAAAAATAAAAACTGCAATAAAAAAAAAAAAACATCTAAAATAATCCTTATCCGGGAAGCGCCCATGTCCCACTCGTCCCCTGGAGCTCTTCTCTCTCTCTCTCTCTCTCTCTCTCTCTCTCTCTAAAAGGCAGTTATTAAATTCGTCTGTTTCATTTCATACTCGAAACCTCTCTCTCTCTCTCTCTCTAAAAGGCAGTTATTAAATTCGTCTGTTTCATTTCATACTCGAAACCTCTCTCTCTCTCTCTCTCTCTCTCTCTCTCTCTCTCTCTCTCTCTCTCTCTCTCTCCTTTGTGTCAGCTCCTTTAACAATTACCAATAGCAACAATAGATCCCTCCCACAGCCCTACACTCTTTTGTTACCGACCCCCAGCCTCGTTGAAGTGTCTGCATTGTTTACATTTAAAGTCCAAAGACTCTAAAAATAAACAAAGTTTATTTATTAGCTTGAAGGGTATTATGGAGGCAGGAGCTTGACAGACGTTGGAGGGAGGTCCTCGACAGACGTTAGAGGGAGGTCCTAGACAGACGTTGGAGGGAGGTCCTAGACAGACGTTGGAGGGAGGTCCTCGACAGACGTTGGAGGGAGGTCCTAGACAGACGTTAGAGGGAGGTCCTAGACAGACGTTGGAGGGAGGTCCTAGACAGACGTTGGAGGGAGGTCCTAGACAGACGTTGGAGGGAGGTCCTAGACAGACGTAATGCTAGACAGATGTTGAACCCATCTCACGAGGACAATAGACTGTATGTGTGTTGAGCAATTCCAGAGTTGGAGGGAGGTCCTAGACAGACGTAATGCTAGACAGATGTTGAACCCATCTCACGGAGACAATAGACTGTATGTGTGTTGAGCAATTCCAGAGTTGGAGGGAGGTCCTAGACAGACGTAACGCTAGACAGATGTTGAACCCATCTCACGGAGACAATAGACTGTATGTGTGTTAAGCAATTCCAGAGTCCAAGACCCAACGAGAGGAACCGATTTTGACCGTCCATTTCCGTCTTTTTCTTGGCCGGGTTTCGTTGTCCTGCCAATCTCAGCTGTTCCAGTTAACCAGGGCCTTGCAAGTTCACTACTCTCGCTTTTCGTCGATATATTCCCTTCCACTCTATTCTAGTTTTCATTCTCTGCCGTTCCATTCAGACAAAATTAATTAGAGCAATAAAAATAGTCTGCCTTAGCCGTGAATAGTATCGTCCGTCCTATTCGTCAATAGTGAATTACAATAAGTAAAAAAAAAAAAGTCAATTTTAAAGAGACACGTACTTATATTTTGATTGTATTCAATATTACAGTTTTCATCAACCAGATACTTTTCTTCTGCTTTAAAAGAGATAAGTAAATCTATATATATCTATCTATCTATCTATCTATCTATCTATCTATCTATATATATATATATATATATATATATATATATTAGTGCAAACAAAAACCAGAGAAAAAAAAGCTCGAAATCTTTTCTCCGGCTTAGTTCTCGGGAATGTAAATGAAAAATCCATCCATATTTTATAACCTTTAACACGCTACCACCCCCCCCCCCCCCAATCAGACCTACAGTCTGTCTTTCCTTTATAAGGCCAGTTGCAACACCCCCCCCCCCCCCCACCGTCTCGGTATTTTTCATACATAAATTTTTCGGAGTCCCTAACAGGACGTTTGGTGCATGATAACCTACATTTGAGAATCGATAATGCCCTATTGTTGCATACCAGATATTTATCAGAGCATGGCTCATACCTGCATACTGTATATACGTACATGCAGAGACAAACACACACACACACACATATACATATATATATATATATATATATATATCACATAGTCTTATAAAATGTGTTAAAATAAAACACACACACATACAGTATATATATATATATATATATATATATATATATATATATATATATATATATATATATATATATATATATATTATATGTGTGTATATATATACACATATCTTTACATATATATGTATGAATATAACTATATATACATATATATACATGTGTATATATACACACATATGTATGCATATATATGTATATATATATATATATATATATATATATATATATGTATATATTTGTATGTATATATGTATATATATATATATATACATATATATATAATATATATATACATATATATATATACATATATATATATAATATATATATACACTATATGTATGTATTGTATATATGAATATGTAGAGGAAGGAGACACAAAGTATCTAAGAGGGAAGAAGACAAACCAATTACCTCTGAAGACAAGGATCGATACTCCATACACAAATATGCATGCATGAAACCATGCACTGACTGGGAAGCGCAAGAAGCAGACAATGGATGCACCATCTCCTCCAGACAGAATCCAATACGTGAGAGTCGGATAAACCTCTGTGTGAGTTACGGATACAAAAAAAAAAAAGTGGGTCAAATGTTCGCTCACGGTCGCTTGGTCTTCTTTCAAAGAAGGAATCAGTTATGTTAAAAGGTAATTAATGTAATGTAATTCAATGTAATGTTATGTAATGTACAAAGGAGTGGGTCAAATGTTCGCTATCGGTCGCTTGGTCTTCTTTCAAAGAAAGAATCAGTTACGTTAAAAGGTAATGTAATGAAATGTAATGAAATGTAATGCAATGTAATGTTATGTAATGTACAAAGGAGTGGGTCAAATGTTCGCTCACGTTCGCTTGGTCTTTCAAAGAAGAAACCAGTTACGTTAGAAGGTAATGTAATGTAATGTATTGTACAAAAAAAGGAGTCAACTGTTCGCTCACGTTCGCTTTGGTCTTTCAAAGAAGGAACTAGCTACGTTAAAAGGTAATCTAAAGTAATGTAAAAAAGAGTGGGTCAAACGTTCGCTCACGTTCGCTTTGGTCTTTCAAAGAAGGAACTAGCTACGTTAAAAGGTAATGTAATGTAATGTACAAAAAAAGTGGGTCAAATGTTCACTAACGTTCGCTTGGTCTTCTTTCAAAGAAGGAATCAGTTACGTTAAAAGGTAATCTAATGTAAGGTAATGTAATGTACGAAAAAGTGGGTCAAAGGTTCGCTCACGTTCGCTTGGTCTTTCAAAGAAGGATCTAACTACGTTAAAAAGTAATGTAATGTAATGTAATGTACAAAAAAGTGGGCCAAATGCTCGCTCACGGTCGCTTGGTCTTTCAAAGAAGAAACCAGCAGCGTTAAAAGGTAATGTAATGAAAAGTGATGTAATGTAATTTAATGTAATCTAATGATTCGGTTATCCAATGACGTGAATAGAAAGAGAGAGTCGACGTTTATAGTTCGTGATTTACTCATCTGATGATGATTGACACTCTTCAATGCTAATAGATTTTCCCTGTTGGAGCCCCTGGGCTTATAGCATCCAGCTTTTCCAATTATGGTTGTAGCTTAGCTAATAATAATAACAATAATAATAATAATAATAATAATAATAATAATATTGATAATGATAATAATAATAATAATAAATCATTACTTCAAATATCAAAAAGTCAGCGTTTTATTAACCACAATCGTCCTCTTGAACACAAATCATACTACAACTACAATTATCTCTCTCTCTCTCTCTCTCTCTCTCTCTCTCTCTCTCTCTCTCTCCCTGATTGATGATGATAACTTCATTTCAGGGTTTCCTGACACGCTAAGACTGCATTTCCAATAATGCTGACAGTCGTCCTGTAAACATAGAAGGTGAAGAATCGATCGGAACTCCTCCCGTAGGTACGAGGACACGTCATCACTACTCAGGTAATATGAAGAAGCCTTTACAGGGGGGGGGGGGGGGAACTAGTTCTCTTGAAGGTTTAAAGGTCTCTCATGAATGGCAGAGGCAAGGGACAGTGACATTGCCATTACAAGCAGGACAATGCCCTAGAGACTGACCATGTTACATATGATCAGCGCCAATGCATTTTACAGGGGGGGGGGGACTAATTCTCTTGAAGGTTTAAAGGTCTCTCATGAATGGCAGAGGCAAGGGACAGCGACAATGCCCTATCAAGCAGGATAATGCCCTAGAGACTGACCATATTACATATGATCAGCGCCAAAGCTAGGACCAGGGAGGTGCCAGGCAATGGCTGCTGATGACTCAACAGATAGACCTATAGGCTCCCACAAACCCCCCAATCTTAGCTTACAAGGATGGTAAGGTTGCAGACACTTAAGGCACTAACGAGTCTGAGCGGAACTTAACCCCCGTCTAGCAAACAACAGGCAGAGACGTTATCAATCAGGCCACAACAACCCCTTTGATGGTATATACGTTTATACATATATGCATAAGTTAAAACATCATCAACCGTTATTAGTGGCTTGGTGGTAGCGTCTTTGCCTGGTGATTTCCAGACTGGGATTCGCGTTCCGCTCAAACTCGTTAGTTCATTGGTCACTGCAATCTCACCATCATTGTGAGCTAAGGATGGCGGGTTTGGGGAAGCCTATAGGTCTATCTGGTGAGTCATCAGCTGCTATTACCTGGCCTTCCTTGGTCCTAGCTAGGATGGAGAGGGACTTGGGCGCTGATCATACGTAATATAGTCAGTCTCTGGGCTATTGCATTGCTTGATAGAGCAATGTCCTCTGTCCCTTACCTCTGCAATTCCTGAGTGCCCTTTAGACCTTTAAACATGTCCTTCCACTCGCGTCTGTTTATGGTCTTTCTATGCCAGTCTATACCCGAAAATTTTCTTAGTTCGTCAACCCATCGTCTCCCCTTCCTTCCCCTGCTTCTTTAGCAATCTCTAGATGGGGCATTAAGAATAACATAATGGGTCCCTAGATATAGATATGTATCAGTAGCTATCCATTAATACATACAAACTTTATCCATGTGTTCTGTACGTCCAAGTACAAACATGTGTACTTATGTGAAGAAACTTTGTTATGAAAGTACACAGCATTTTACCCAACAAAAAGCACCTTTATACGTACTCATGTAACATTAAGGATCAAGACATTATCCTTACCGACGGAGAGCTAATTCTAAATCTAATTTTCAACATTTTTTTTTTAAATCGAGTAAAAGAAACCACAAATATATCAAGAAGAACATCCCATTATGGTCCAAAACTACGACTACCGATCACAGCTTTATTCAATATATCTATTCAAATTCTCTACCATGTTGCATTTCAATTCGACTCATTAATATCTTCAAAATCGGTGCATTCCATTCGACACATTTCCTCTACATAACTGCATTTTATTCCATGGTTTAAATGTTTAAAGGCTGCTTATGAATGGCAGAGAAAAAGGACAGTGACATTGCCCTATTGAGCTGGACAATGTCCTAGAGACTGACTATATATTCATATGATCAGCCCCCAACCCACCTCTCCAACCAAGCTAGGACCAAGGAGGACTAGAAAATGGCTGCTGATGACCCAGCAGATAGACCTATAGGCTCCGTCAAAACCAACTCCCCGCCCCCTTCCTAAGCTCACAAGGAAGGTGAGGTTGCAGCAACCAAAGAAACTAACGAGTTTGAACGGGACTCAGCCCCAGTCTGGCGTTCAGCAGTCAGGGACGCTATCCATCCAACAGCGTTTCATTCGACTCCTAGTTATTTCCTGGATAACACTTTCTGAATAACTCTGTACTTTCATTTGAGAATCATTTTCTGAACCATTCTGTATTCTGTCTCATCGATAACGTTTGCATGTTCAAGGGGGGAAGATTTGACTTGACGCTCGAACTTTTATTCAGGCAAAATAACTGGTATTAAGAAATGCCGTTCTAGCTTATGTTTTTGAGGCATACAAGACTTTAAAAGGCGGTATCTTGTAGTTGTGGCAATAATTGTAATGTCCCTTTACAAGGTTCAGGGGAAAAAATAAAGAAATATAACTATACAGGAAAATACTTCAAGAAATATTATCTTTTATTAAACAGAAAAAAAACGCGAAATTTCAGACATAAATAAGACAATCAAATTTGCTTTAGGGGACTTTAGTTTTACTCTAAAGATAAAAGATTAATCTATCTTATAATACCTTAAAATATACAATCATCTCATCGTTACATGGATAAAAACAATCCTTAACCAACCTATTCCATACAAAGGTTAAACGTTCGTAGTGTCTGGTTTCAGTTCCAGTATTATCTGATAAGATGCTCACCAGAACGTCGCCCGGGCAAGCCGCAGCAATAATCTCCCCAGTCAACACCAAGCTGGATAGATCTGCCTCCATGCGAATGCAAGGCGAACGTGTTACTACTGTAATATACCACAAAAGCAACTGTATCTTATATTTCATAAAATATCACTATATCCCTAGATCAAAGAGTTAATGAAATATATTATTCCAGTATATCACGATTCATGTAGAATCTCCTCCATGTAATAAAGAGCAAGTGTCTGGATATATATATATATATATATATATATGTGTGTGTGTGTGTGTGTATGTGCGTGTTGTGTGTGTATGTATATATATATAAACATATACATATACATATACACACACACACACATATATATATATATACAGTCACGCCCAACTCTCCCCGTACCTCGGGAAGGGGAAAAGAGGGAGCAGTCACACCCTGGTGAGAGGGGATGCGTATACGTGCAAACCTATCTAAATATCTAGCAGTCATTTTTGACGGGTTGCGTATCCTAGTTCGTATATAATCACTAGAGAATCTGTGATATTGGTCATTTTTTTAACGAGGGGATTAATCGTTAGCCAGTCCTCCCAGCCAGCCATCCGAGTTAATTGTTCCCTGGCTAGCCTTCCATTTAAACGACCTACCATTTAGCCACTCAAACTTCGATTTAATCAAATAATGGAAGTGTATGGAATACGGCAAAACAGATTTCACTTAAATGGCGCTAAAACAGGGTGGATTTCAAATTCTTAATTTCGAGTGATTGAAGACATTAAGGCTTTCAGGACGAAACTGAAGACTTTCTTATTTCAACAGTCATACAACAGTGACGATCGAGGGATTGAAGACATTAAGGCTTTCAAGACGAAACTGAAGACTTTCTTATTTCAACAGTCATACAACAGTGACGATCGAGTGATTGAAGACATTAAGGCTTTCAAGACGAAACTGAAGACTCTTATTTCATGAGTCTTTTGACAGTGACAATTTAACAGTAAATGAACAATACGCGATATGGAACGTTAAATACTCTGAACGAACAAGGTAAAACGACAGTGGAGGTCCTGTAGAGAGTGGGGTTCCCCTGCTGTGTGGGACCGGAAAAGCAGCCATCAAAGTAAGTAAGTAAAGTTGTTTTCATAATTTACTTAAGACAAGATATGAAAAACAAGAAGGTAGAAGCCGTAACAATTAATGGGAAAATTAATACTTATTATCATAATTTACTTAAGACCAGAGATGAAAAACAACAAGAAGGTAGAAACCGTAACAACAGATATATTATCCCAAATGGGAAAATTAATGCTTATTGCATGAACTGTTGCTAGAAGAAATTAAAGTATTTCGTGTACAAATTTCTAGTCAATGGCTTCTTACATTTGAATAAAAAAAAAAGAATATATGAAGCTCGTAAAATCATATAATATCATCCTAAAGAGGAAAATTAATACTCATTTCATGAACTGTTTCTAGAAGAAATTGAATAAAATACTTTGTGTACAAATTTCTAGTCAACAGCTTCTTACATCTGAATAAAAAACCTAAGAAGCTCGTAACATTATCTTTAATTTGTATAACGATAAACTGGAAGCAAACATTTATAAAATAACAAAGGTTTTGTAACACTGATAAATAACAACCATAAGAGAATAAATATTGGAAGTTTGAAAGAATGTAAAAATGGATTTTACGAGAACTTAAAATATAAAGTAATTCATTTCTAAAAGAATTGGGCATCTCCAAAACTTGACTTTTAATAGAAGAATGTGAAATATAAACGCTTAGAACATTATACAATTGACCAATAAGTGGCTCAAGAAAATATATTAATAAAAACATCCTTCAACAAAAAGATTTTGAACACGCTTCCAGACAATGGTTAAAAACATTCTTCAACAAGAAGGTCTTTGAAAACGTTTTAAGACAATAGTTAAAAACATTCTTCAACACGAAGGATTTTGAAAAGATTTAAAGACACTAATTAAAAACATTCTTTAACACGAAGGATTTTGAGAACACTTAAGGACAATGGTTAAAAACATTCTTCAACACGAACGATTTTCAGAACACTTATAGGCAATAGTTAATCACATTCTTCCACACGAGAGATTTTGAAAACATTTAAAGACAATAGTTAAAAACATTCTTCAACACGAAAGACTTTGAGAACATTTATAGACAATAGTTAAAAACATTCTTCAACACGAAAGACTTTGAGAACATTTATAGACAATAGTTAAAAACATTCTTTAACACGAAAGATTTTCAGAACACATATACAATAGTTAAAAACATTCTGAAACGCGAAAGATTCTGAGAATAATTACAGACAATAGTTAAAAAGATTCTTCAACACGTAAGATTTAGACAACTTTTGAAGCCAATAGTTAAATACACAACAGACCAATGATTGGCAAGAAATCTAAATTCAGACTTTTAGAAAATGTGATCAATAAGACACTGTACAAAAAGGTCTCAATCATGTAAAGGAATGAAAAGTAATTTCGATCTGTTCAAAGGCACTGCAATTCCGTTCTACAGGAGATTACATTCTAACATTGTAAGGGGGGATTTGTAAGGCTATGAAACTAATTAATTCAGTCCAGTGAACGAGGATTGGAATAACATTATGCATCGGGTGTCAAAAGACTCTGGATGAAGTGAGCGTCTGCTTCTAAGGGCAATTTTCCCTTCACGAGGACAACGTTAATAAAGCCAAAATAATACATAAACAAGAACTAGAAGAACATGAGTAACGACGACGACAACAACAACAACAAATAAACAAGAACTAGAAGAACATGAGTAACAACAATGACAACAATACAAACAACAACAACCATGATAACAACAATAATAATAATAATAATAATCATAATAATAATCATCATCATCATCATCTCCCCCTATGCCAATTGACGCAAAGGTCCTCAGTTAAATTTTGCCAGTCGTCTCTATCTTGAGCCTTTAAATCATTACTTCTCCACTCATTATCTCCTACTTCACACTTCATAGTCATCAGCCATGTAGGCCTGGGTCTTTAAATAATAATAATAATAATAATAATAATAATAATAGATACTAACTGATTAAAATAAAATAGGCCACCAACAATAAATTATACAAGGAACAGCAACAACCACAATAACAACAACAACAATGATGATTATAGTGAAAATAATAATCATTCACAGTTTCGTTGTTCATCAAATCTGGAAAACTAATCAAGATTCAATCAAATAGATATAAACAAAGACTTCCACAAGTATACTCTCTCTCTCTCTCTCTCTCTCTCTCTCTCTCTCTCTCTCATACACACATATATATATATATATATATACATATATATATATATATATATATAAACTACTGTCGAGGCATTGAGAGAGAGAGAGAGAGAGAGAGAGAGAGAGATTTTATATATATATATATATATATATAAACTACTGTCGAGGTTGAGAGAGAGAGAGAGAGAGAGAGAGAGAGAGAGAGAGTGGGGGAGTAATGATTTCTTGGTTATACATGAGAGAAATTATATTTTGACTTGCAAATGTAATCAATACTTCATTTTACACTTCAGACAGATAACATTAGCATTAATAAATTAGATTTGCATAATATTCATTCAAACCACTGTGGAAATACAGCAGGCTTGTTTTTGCAAGTACATAATCCGATCTTCAATGCAGCATTTAGATTATTCAAACATCTACAGAGCAAAAGCAAAATACCTTTTTTGTTTAACATGTACTTAATGTTAGTTATTATTTCTCTAATAATTATGTAAACAAATAGATGGGATAATTATATTATAATACATGATTTTAATTACTATTTTTATTGATGTTTTTATACTAGTTTTCTCTACTAGGCTTCTAACGAAACCTGTCCACTATCTCCTATATAGATTATCAGCCTAAAATCTCACCTAATTAAAAACCCAAGATATTAATAAAGACAATCAGACCAAAATCGAAGAAACACTAAAGAAAGGAAGAAGCATCAAGTTGATGAAAAGTAGATTTGGAACCGGGCGCCAAAAGATATTTGCTTTAAAGGATGAAAATGGAAATATTATCAAGCCAAGTCTTAATGATGGAAAATCTAAAAGTTCGGTTTCGATAAATGAGGTTCATGGATATGTGTTTTTCCTTGAGGAAAAACAAACTGCTTCCTACTTCTTGATATCTAAAGAATAGAAGAAATTCTTAAGATAAACAATAGAAGACGATAAACAATAGAAGAAATTCTTAAGAAAATAGAATAAATTCTTAAGCTAAACAATAAAAGACATTCTTAAGATAAACAACAGAAGAAAATCTTGAGGCAAACAATAGAATAAATTCTTCAGACAAACAATAGAAGAAATTCTTAAGATAAACAATAGAATAAATTCTTAAGATAACCAATAGAAGAAATTCTTAAGAAAATAGAATAAATTCTTAAGACTAACAATAGAAGAAATTCTCAAGACAAACAATAGAATAAATTCTTAAGACAATAGAAGAAATTCTTAAGAAAATATAATAAATTCTTAAGACAAAAAATAGAATAAATTCTTAAGAAAATAGAAGAAAATTTTAAGATAAACAAGAGAATAAATTCTTAAGAAAATAGAATAAATTCTTAAGACAAAAAATAGAATAAATTCTTAAGAAAATAGAAGAAAATTTTAAGATAAACAAGAGAATAAATTCATAAGACAATAGAATAAATTCATAAGACAATAGAATAAATTCTTAAGACAAACAATAGAATAAATTCTTAAGACAATAGAAGAAAATATCTAAGACAAACAATAGAAGAAATTCTTGAGATAAAAAATAGAAGAAGTTCTTCAGACAAACAATAGAAGAAATACTTAAAATAAACAATAGAACTAATTCTTAAGGCAAACAATAGAAGAAATTTTTAAGAATGCCTATCCTAGGAAAAGACTAAATGATATCTTGTAAAAATACAAACAACGACTAATTACACTCAAATCTATAAATAAATCTTAAACGTGTCCTGTTTATGTAAATAACCCTCTGTATACCTCTGTATAGAAGTTTATTTTGTTTATCTAAAGTATTTCTAAATAAATAGTTTAATATATACCAACCCAAACTTATTTGTTTACATTCCAGGAGTATGAACCATGACAAAATATTATCTATTCACCAAATATCCAAACATTACTGGAGTCTATTTACCTAAGAAATAGTCAACAATTTTCAAAATATAGACTGAACCCATACTGTTTACACTCGACATGCAGAAGCAAATACTAGATGTCATTTGGTGGAGGTACACACACATGCACTCAGTGTCTCATCTAAAGAGTATTGGTCAATAATATATATGATAATTTATCAATGATATATATGATAATTTATCAATAATATATATGATAATTTATCAATATTATATATGATAATTTATCAATAATATATATGATAATTTATCAATGATTTATATGATAATATATCAATAATTTATATGATAATTTATCAATAATATATATGATAATTTATCAATAATATATATGATAATTTATCAATAATATATATGATAATTTCAATTTTTATGGTAATTTATCAATAATATATATGATAATTTATCAATAATATATATGATAATTCATCAATAATATATATAATAATTTATCAATAATATATATGATAATTTATCAATAATATATATGATAATTTATCAATAATTCATATGATAATTTATCAATAATATATATGATAATTTATCAATAATATATATAATAATTTATCAATAATATATATGATATTTTATCAAGAACATTTTCCTGCTTCAGGTAATGTTGAAATGTTATCTTTACGTCACATAAATAGAAACATTCACATCACGTCAACATTTATAAGTCATATCTATGCAAACATTTATATGTTATATTTGTGAATAAAGTCATCTATCAAACGTCGAAAATGTTAACGTTCACTAAGATGCTAACAAAAAAAACATAAAGGTGATCTATGACTGGTCTTCGATTTGTTTCAGGGTCCTTTCACAATTTTTAAATTCCACAAAACAAATATCTATATGATTCATTGGTGAACAAAGTTGAACGTTCTAAATTATGAACAAATCTGAACGTTCAAAACTTATGAACAAAGTTGGACGTTCAAAATTATGAACAAAGTTGAACGTTCACAATTTATGAACATATTTCAACGTTCAAAATTTATGAACAAAGTTGAACGTTCAAAATTTATGAACAAAGTTGAACGTTCAAAATTATGAACAATGTTGAACGTTCAAAATTTATGAACAAATTTGGATGTTAAAAATTAACAACTTTACTTAAAATTGTACCAAAATAACATTGAAAATCAAAATAAAACTCTGTTGTTCAAGTCTCTTCGCTCAGTTACCCCCATCCAAAGGTATCAATATGTCCCGAGATGTCCTAAGTGATCGGGGCAAATATTTACTTATCCTGGCAATGAGCATTCTCCAAGTCAAAATCATTTGTATGTGCATATACATACATATTTATAAATATGATGCATGATATATGCATACATTTAAATATGCATTATGACGCAAGCTTTTATATTGCAAATGTAACTACAATCTGTTAGCTACAAATGTATTATACGAGAGTAAATTCATACTGTATTTTGACTATATAGTAAATTTAATTACAATCTGTTAACTACAAATGTATTATACGAGAGTAAATTCATACAGTATTTTGACTATATTGTAAATGTAATTACAATCTGTTAACTACAAATGTATTATACGAGAGTAAATTCATACAGTATTTTGACTATATTGTAAATGTAACAACAATCTGTTAGCTACAACTGTATCATACGAGAATAAATTCATACAGTATTTTGACTATATTGTAAATGTAATTACAATCTGTTAATTACAACTGTATTATACGAGAGTAAATTCATACTGTATTTTGACAAGTTCAAATTAGTACAAATCATTGTTCTATCTCAGATTTCAATCCATCTTCTCCATATGGTTCTGACTGAAGATATTGCCTGTTGTGCAAGTAAGCCTGAACAGAGAGAGAGAGAGAGAGAGAGAGAGAGAGAGAGAGTTATACCCACGTGTCATGGTGTGGGGGCTACTGGCTAATGGGGGGGGGGCAGAGAGGAGGGGTGGGTGGGATGTAGGCGTAGTAAAACGCTTAGGTTACGATGTTTAGTGAGACAAATACACAATAATTAATATCCCATTAAACGAGAAAAGTATGAGATTCATTATCGGGTTACGAGCGTTTCCGATCTGTCGGGATCTTGAAAATAAACTTGGATATCAATGGAGTTTTTTGTTTATTTGCTTTCGCTGTCATTTTACATATTGAAAATGGTTTGATAATCGTAATGGTAATAACAGCCACATAATATAGGCTTATAAATGTCTTCTTTATAATGGAATGTCATTTCAAAAATACTGAAAGAAAAACCACTAGAATAGGGAGGCAATGCATTTATAGATGATTCGAAACTAGTCTTGTTAATAATAGAGGTTTTTTTGTGCTACGAATGCATTAATAGATGAATCGAAACTAGTTTTGTTAATAATAGAGGTTTTTTTTGTGTTACGAATATCCCAAGGCTCAATTTACCCAATATTTTCATTTTCTTCCCACGACACTCCCTGCAATATCCTGTTGATTCGAATCGTACCACTAATGTCGAAGTGACATTTTACTGATATCTTAACCATACGACGAGAGACTAAATGGTAGAATACTCATGGTGGTGAGAAGTGTACCGAGTAGTACCGCAGCATTCAGGCATGGTACCACACCCACAGCACTCAAAACCGTTTACCGAAACCACATAGGGTACATACAAACTCACACACATACAACACACACCCTGCACTATACTTTTTTTTCTGGAGAAGGGCAAACTCTACTAAATCTAAGGGTACCACACGCCCTGTTTCATTTAATGCCCTCCTTCGCACAAGGTTAATCGCTCATGGCACGTTGACAAGCCGTGCTGGAAGTCACACTCTATCGCATGGAACATGACCGAGATGAAACCCAGGCGACATAGCTTTTTACAACCTCCTGGAATAACAAAAAGTGCTGGAAGTCACACTCTATCGCATGGAACATGACCGAGATGAAACCCAGGAGACATAGCTTTTTACAACCTCCTGGAATAACAAAAAGTGCTGGAAGTCACACTCTATCGCATGGAACATGACCGAGATGAAACCCAGGAGACATAGCTTTTTACAACCTCCTGGAATAACAAAAAACTGAAATATGGACTATTTTATTTTCGTTTTCTTTGGCACCCGCAGCCTGAAAGTTGTTGGCCGTAGAGCCGAAGTAAGGTCGAACAGCGGAGTAAGAGCCGCTACTGGAAAACAACTTACCCGTCTGGCCCTTGCCCAGCGTCTTCTCCAGCCGATAAGGGCCGACATATTGATGGTGGTCCGGTGAGTGATTATTCTCCTTCTGCATGATGAAGGTTTCAGGTAAATAATCCGAGAGCACATCAAACTGCTTAGCTAACACAAGCGAGAGCCCGCCAGCGGTCGCCCGCACACACGGTCGCCATGTTGAAACTAGGGGTGGGCGGGGTGGGCGGGTTTGGATGGCGCGGTCGCAGTGCGCACCCCCAACACCGATGGGGTGCACGATCAATAGAGTCTCTCTCTCTCCCTCTCTCTCTCTCTCTCTCTCTCTTTGCACAAACACCCGCCACACACACACACTCTCTCTCTCTCTCTTTTGCTCTCCCTCTCTCTGACTTCCGACACTGTCACGAGCACACACACACACAAATACAATTCCCTAAGCCCGTTCTCTCTCTCTCTCTCTCTCTCTCTCTCTTTGCACAAACACCCGCCACACACACACTCTCTCTCTCTCTCTCTCTCTCTCTCTCTCTCTCTCTCTCTCTCTCTCTCTCTCTCTGACTTCCGACACTGTCACGAGCACACACACACAAATACAATTCCCTAAGCCCGTTCTCTCTCTCTCTCTCTCTCTCTCTCTCTCTCTCTCTCTCTCTCTCTCTCTCTCTCTCTCTCTCTCTCTCTCTCCAGCTGTAGCGCCTTCTGCACCCACTAGATGATAGGTCGTCCTTCTCCTGATGGAACCCCACCCTCTTCACTCCGGCCGGAACCACTCATCAAGATTTCAGTTCGGTGGAATCTTTCTCACTCTTGACGTAAATTCTCTCTCTCTCTCTCTCTCTCTCTCTCTCTCTCTCTCTCTCTCTCTCTCTCTCTCTCTCTCTCTCTCTCTCGACCTCAACATGACCAACTGAGTATGGAAAGCACCTGAGACTTATTTCTACTGTCAAAGATATCTCTCTCTCTCTCTCTCTCTCTCTCTCTCTCTCTCTCTCTCTCTCTCTCTCTCTCTCCAAAAGGCTGTAAATGACCGAGCAAGACGATGGTGACTTACACGAAGAAGAAGAGGAGGAGGAAGAAGAAAACAGGAGAAAGAAAGAAGAAAAAAGAGCGAGTACCAAGCCGTGACTCACCGGGCCAGCACGTGCTAGCCGGGAAAGTCGGCAACATAAATAAACATCGACTAACTTTGCACACCTTCGAAATGGATAAACTTGGTCCACTCCACCCAACCTAACCTAGAGCCTCAGCAGTCGAAGAACAGAAACCTACAAAAAATAAAAATTTCCGCTTAAACATTTCATGATGGTGGAAAGATCAAGTCTCATAAATGTCCAACAAAACTCTCTAAAAGAAAACACAAGTCAAATTGGGATTATACTAAACCCAAGTCGCTAAACCTGACTTAACATGGGCCTCCAAGAAGGCTTTACCGCCTAAAGAGTAACTTGTACAATATCCGAAAAACAAATCATCATCATCATCTCCTCCTACGCCTAATGACACAAAGTGTGCCAGTTAGATTTCCCCTGTTGCCTCTATCTTGAGCTTTTAATTCAATACCTCTCCATTCATCATCTCCCACGCCACGTTTCACAGTCCTCATCCATGTAGGCCTGGGTCTTCCAACTCTTCTAGTGCCTTGTGCAGCCCAATTACACATTTGGTGAACTAATCTCTCTTGGGGAGTGCGAAAAGCATGTCCAAGCCATCTCCATCTACCCCTCACTATGATCTGATCCCCATATGGCACTTGGGTAATCTCTCTTATAGTTTCAATTCTAATCCTGTCCTGCCATTTAACACCCAATATCCTTCTGAGGGCTTTGTTCTCAAATCTACTAAATCTGCTGAAGATTGTTTCATTGTCATACCACGACTCATGTCCGTACAGTAACACCAATCTCACTAAACTAATATTTAGCCTGATTTTTGTGTAATTTCAGGCAATTTGATTTCCAAATTATATATGACCTAGCCATTGTCTTAATTGTTTTTTTTTTTTTTCAATCTTTCATTAAACTCCAATTATAAAGACCTTGTATTGGAGATCATAGTTCCTAAATACTTAAATGATTCGACCTCATTAATCCTTTCTCCTTCCAATTATATTCCACCTCCCATTGCATATTCCGTTCTCATCATCTCCGTCTTCTTCTATTTATCTTAAGCCCAACCTCATGTGATATTTCAAGCCTTCTCATAAGCAAGCTTTGCAAGTCCTTTGGCTTTTTGCTAATAAGGACAGCATCATCAGTATACTCTAGGTCAGCTAATTTCCTATCAGCAATCCAGTCCAATCCTTCTCCACCATCTCCGACTGTTGTACGCATTACAAAATCCAAGAGGGGGATAAACAACATAGGGGACAACACATTCCCTTGGAGTACTCCACTGTTCACTGGAAATTCATTTGACAGGGCTCCACTAACATTAACTTTGCACTTGCCATGCTCATGAACAGACTTAATCAAATTTACATAATTAAAAAAAAATGCTATTAACTTGTATCTACCCCTTTGAGGAAATGATGAAAATTAAATACATCTTATAAACCTAATCAAAACTAGTTTACCAACTGGAAGCCCACATAAAAAAAAAATATCCCCCAAAACCTGCCAACGCAAAAATGCCTTAAATTAGTGTTTTGTATATGTGATGAAATGCATAAAGGCTCTTTATCATCTCAACATATAGATTCATTAGAACCAAAAGAATTTCTCTCAAGGAAGAATAACAACACATAAAAATATGACTGTAAATTAATAAACATGGTATTGAAAGCTTTATAAAAATGGTTAAAGAACCCTTCTGTGCAATTGTTTTCTAACCAAAACCCTAATCAGTCAACATAACTCGAAAAAACAATATCTAACAATGGCTGGCTATTATATCTTAGTTATGATATTGGACACCTATCCTAAAGTAATCTGTAGCCTTTTCAAATCTTTATATAATAGTTGAAAAAGCCATCTATGCCATATTGTCTAACTACAACCCTAATCAATTAACATAACTCGAAAAAAAAAAAATAACTGAAGGGTTGGTAATTTTGTTTATAATTATAATAGTGGACATAACTTCCATCCACTTAACCTAGAGTAATGTGTAGCCATTTCAAAGCTTCATATAATAGTTAATAAAAGGCCATCTATGTAATATTTTCGAACCAAAACCCTAATCAAAGCCAATAACTACCTGAAGGGTTGGTAATTTTGTTTATAATTACAATAGTGGATATAACGTCCTTCCACCTAACCTAGAGTAATATACAGTATAGCCATTTCAAAGCTTTATATAATAGTTAAAAAAAGCCATCTATGCCATATTTTTCTAACCATAACCCTAATCAAATCCAATAACTAACTGAAGGGTTGGCAATTTTGTTTATCTCTATAATAGTGGACATAACCTCCATCCACCTAACATAAATTAATCTATAGCCTTTAGAAGATTTCGAAAAACAACCACCAACGTAAAACGTACCACAAATTTGAACTGAAAACTTTCAAGGGTGCTGGAAAAACCTAACTTTATGCCCTAACTTAACCAATGACCTTCTGATAATGAGGAAAACTTGAAAAAAAAACTGTTGCTAACAAGAGTTAAAACCTATTTTGTGTTTAAAAGACTGGTGATAATAGTTACCTGATCTTCATAATCTAATATTATTCAGGCATTTTTGTTTAACAATGCTCTTAAAGAACAATAATCGATAAGACGTCCTATTATAAAAGCATTAAACCTTATCATGGTGATAAAAAAAGGAATCATATCTATTCAATCTAACTTAACCAGGGGCCTCCCTCGAACCCACAAAGCTTTCAAAGAACAATACACTCCATCTATTCAACTGTGCCTATTCTAAGACGTTCTTGAAGCGCCCAGAAATATCTCAAAGAACAATAGACAAGGCAATGTTGCCAGGGTCATGAAATGGCCGTTGTTATCAGCAACGATTTACACAGATCCTCTTAAAGGCCGCTCATGAATGGCAGAGGCAAGTGACAGTGCCCTATCGAGGAGGACATTGCCCTGGAGACTGACCATATATACATATGATCCGCGCCCAAGCTAGGACCAAGGAGGGCCAGACAATGGCTGCTAATGACATAGCAGATAGACCCAAAGGCTCCCACAAACACCCCATCCTAAGGATAGTGAGGTTGAAGCGACCAAATGAACTAACGAGTTAAGAGTGGGATTCTAAAACCAGTCTTGCGATCACCAGTCAGGGACGTTACCAATAGGTCACCATAACCCTTCCCAGCCAAAACAGACGAGGATCAGTTAACAGATGGGACAAATGAATGCCACCGCGTGCTCCAGATCAGAAGTTTTATTCCAGCTGTGACCAAGTTGTGGAATGATCTTCCTAATCGGGTAGCTGAATCAGTAGAACTTTAAAAGTTCGAACTCGCAGCAAATGTTTTTATGTTGAACAGGATTACATAAGTTTTTATAATTTATATATAAAATATCTATTTTACTGTTGTTAATGTTTTTAAAATTGTTTATTTTACTTCTTCGTTACTTCTTAAATCATTTGTTTATTTCCTTATTTCCTTTCCTCACTTGGCTAATTTCCCCTGTTGGAGCCCTTGGGCTTATAGCATCTTGCTTTCCCAAATAGGGCTGTAGCTTAGTTAGTAATAATAATAATAATAATAATAATAATAATAATATTAATATGGACAAAAATAGTAAATATGTAAGAGGTGGCATCTCAAAATCCATGGAGGTAAAACCATTATTATTATTATTATTATTATTATTATTATTATTATTATTATCATTATTATTATTATTAATTGCTAAGCTACAACCCTAGCTGAAAAAGCAGGATGCTATGAGCCCAGGGGCTCCAACAGGGCAAATAGCCTGGCTCCAACAAGGAAAATAGCCCAGTGAGGAAAGGAAACATGGAAAAATAATATATCTCAAGAACAGTAACATTAAAAGACCAAAATGGGAAACAAGTGAAAACATTTCAATATAGTGCTTGCTTACATTCATAAACCTAGTAACACTCCCATACCGCGAAACAATAACATTAGGATCTCTATAGTATGCTTGAAATATCCTTTCAGCCCCGAGTGAGAAGGCTAAGACTTTAAGAAAAATCTTAGAGGCTTAAAGAATCAAGAATGAGAACATAAATCCTTTATGGTTCCTCCTTTTTTTTACATTTTTCTTTACAAGACGGTCATTAATATGATTTATAATTTTGTAACACAATCTCTCAGCGACGCATAATAATAATAATAATAATAATAATAATAATAATAATAATAATAATAATATAAAAAGTTTTAATAATAATAATAATTATAATAATAATAATAATAATAATGGTAATAAAAAAGTTTTAATAATCATATTGATGATGATAATAATAATAATAATAATAATAATAATAATAATAATGGTAATAAAAAAGTTTTAATAATAATAATAATAATAATAATAATAATGGTAATAAAAAAGTTTTAATCATAATAATAATGATAATAGTAATAATAATAATAATAATAATAATAATGATTTTAAAAATATCAATATCAATAATTTTACTAATAATGATAATTTTACAAATTCTAATAATAATAATAATGATAAAAATAATAATTTTCAGAATTTCAACATTAATAATTTTAATAATAATGATAATTCTAATAATTCTAATAAAAGTAATAATTTCAATAATAATAATAATTATCCAATGGGCCTCTCTTCGATTAGTATAGCTAAATTATATAATTATATATTTTGAAACTGCATATTGGCGTATCACAGGAAGTCAGCCACTCAATTGACAATTTAGTGATTGTGGTAAAACTGACGATAAAATAAATAATAAATCAAATTACCCTAACGACTTTACCTTGAAATTTATATACGATGAACTAATATAATAATACCAATTTCCTAATATCGCAAGAGGGTCTGCCCCTCTCTTTCATTCTTCTCCTGTACTTCTCTTTCTCCCTATTTCCTTAATCTTTCCCTTCCCGAGTACCTGCCTTGGAGCTATAAACTGGATTGTATCCAGGGGTACTCTTCCTTTCCTCATATTCCCCACTTCCCTATTCTTATTATTGTTGTTGTTGCTTCAAGATATCCGTTTCATATTTGCGCCCAATCAAACACAGTAAGATATCGAAAAACATACGCAAGAATATTTCCAATTTTCCCTACCTATTTTGAGTGGAAATCGTTAGGAATAGCAATCAATTATCTCTAGAGGGACAAGACATAGAGAAAACAATGAAATATATACATTTGTGATTAAGAAACTATAATCCATTTCTTTTAGCGAGTCATATTTGCACCGACTCGCAGCGGTGCCCTTTTAGCTCGGAAAAGTTTCCTGATCGCTGATTGGTTGGACAAGATAATTCTAACCAATCAGCGACCAGGAAACTTTTCTGAGCTAAAAGGGCTCCATTTCTTTTGGCGAGTCATATTTGCACCGACTCGCAGCGGTGCCCTTTTAGCTCGGAAAAGTTTCCTGATCGCTGATTGGTTGGACAAGATAATTCTAACCAATCAGCGACCAGGAAACTTTTCCGAGCTAAAAGGGCACCGTTGCGAGTCGGTGCAAATATGACTCGCTAAAAGAAATGGACTATAGAACGGCCACTCAGTAGAGCGCATACCTTCGCCTACATAATGGTGTATATCAAAAGATAGGCAATTGAATTATGCACATTTTGGCCTAATTTCATGCAAATCGAAAAAAAAAAAAATTGACCACGATATAGCAAAAACACTTTTTAATATTTCCGTGACCTTAACCTTGAGCTTTTATCCAATCTCTCCCAAAATCTAATCAAATTGCCCTTAGCTCACGAATAATCACCCCACCAATTTTCATGAGATTCGGTCAAATAGTTTTTGAGCTATGCGAATCACAAACACAGACTACAAACAAATCAATGCCTATCAAAACATAACCTTCGCACCGAAGTTGGCGAAGGTAAAAATAGAAAATATACATTTGTAATCAAGAGATAAAGGTAAATGGCAACATGATAACGTAATACAGAAAACACAGGAGAACATAATGTGCGATAAAACAGCAAAAGGATGAAAAATCCAACGGGATTTTTACCCCCAAAGGAAATGATGCACCGATTATTTATATATATATATATATATATATATATATATATATATATATATATATATATATATACATACATATATATATATATATATATATATATATATATATATATATATATATATATATATATATATATATATATAAACACTAGAGGGGCACTGAATAAAACGCAGAGCTCTGACGCGGCAACCTATTTCTTGACCTTTTACTGGGAACTTGACCTTTGACCTTAACATGTATTAATTAACGTGGATTTTCATACACTCAAATATGAACCAAGTTTGAAGTCTCTGTGACAACGCTGTCCAGACTTATGGCTGATTACGTGATTTGGACATTTTGTTTGACCGTGTCCATTGACCTTGACCTTCCAAAATTTAATCATTTTCAGCTTTTTACAAAACAGTTAATCCCTGCAAATTCGTTACTCTACGATTAAAACTGTGGCCAGGAAGCTGTTCAAAAACAAACACAAACACACAAACAGGTGCGAAAACATAACCTCCTTCCAATTTAGTTGGCGGAGGTAAAAAAAAAAACAAAACAAAGGGTAGAATAGAATCTCAAAGGTTACATGGAAACACTAACCTTGTGCTTTCTACAGGTGCAAGCCAATCACAGATATCGTGCTTTTGACAGCGGAAGCACATGCATATCAACTCACCTGAAAAGCAATTGAAAGAAAAACTTTATCTTTCTAATAAATAAATTACATTTATTCTAATGGGATTATTTTCTCACTATTAATTTTCTTGCAATAATTCTAGATATTCTTATAAATTGAAAAAAAAATCATTACATTCTCATGGATAATTTCATAAAAAAAAAAAAAATTATAATAATTCTTGTGTGGTTTCTCACTATTAATTTTCTTGTAATAATTCTAGATATTCTAATAAATTAAAAAAAAAATCATTACATTCTCATGGATAATTTCATAAAAAAAAAAAAAAATAATCAGTTCTTTTGTGGTTTCTCACTATTAATTTTCTTGCAATAATTCTGGATATTCTTATAAATTAAAAAAAAATCATTACATTTTCATGGATAATTTCATAAAAAAAAAATTAATTCTTGTGTGGTTTCTCACTATTAATTTTCTTGTAATAATTCTGGATATTCTAATAAATTAAAAAAAATCATTACATTTTCATGGATAATTTCATAAAAAAAAAATTAATTCTTGTGTGGTTTCTCACTATTCATTTTCTTGTAATAATTCTGGATATTTTAATAAATTAAAAAAAAATCATTACATTCTCATGGATAATTTCATAAAAAAAAAGAATTCTTGTGTGGTTTCTCACTATTAATTTTCTTGCAATAATTCTGGATATTCTTATAAATTAAAAAAAAAAATCATTACATTCTCATGGATAATTTCATAAAAAAAAAAAAATAATTCTTGTGTGGTTTCTCACTATTAATTTTCTTGTAATAATTCTGGATATTCTTATAAATTAAAAAAAAAATCATTACATTCTCATGGATAATTTCATAAAAAAAAAAAAAAATTCTTGTGTGGTTTCTCACTATTAATTTTCTTGTAATAATTCTGAATATTCTTATGAATTAAAAAAAATCATTACATTCTCATGGATAATTTCATAAGAAAAAAAAAAGAATTCTTGTGTGGTTTCTCACTATTAATTTTCTTGTAATAATTCTGGATATTCTAATAAATTAAAAAAAAAATCATTACATTCTCATGGATAATTTCATAAGAAAAAAAAAAGAATTCTTGTGTGGTTTCTCACTATTAATTTTCTTGCAATAATTCTGGATATTCTAATAAATTAAAAAAATAATAATTACATTTTCATGGATAATTTCATAAAAAAAAAAAATTCTTGTGTGGTTTCTCACTATTAATTTTCTTGTAATAATTCTGGATATTCTTATAAATCAAAAAAAATCATTACATTCTCATGGATAATTTCATAAAAAAAAAAATAATTTTTGTGTGGTTTCTCACTATTAATTTTCTTGCAATAATTCTAGATATTCTAATAAACTGAACAAAAATCATTACAGTCTCATGGATAATTTCATAAAAAAAAAAAAAAAAAAACTAAATTCTTGTGTGGACCCAAAACTTAATGGCCGAAACACTGTTCTACGAATCCTGCAAAATAATCCCTTTGGATTAAAATAAGGATTATATTTGTACCTGTTCTGAAATTTCAATAACTATATATTGAAACTGATGTATCACTGAAATCTTCTTACTCTTGCACATTCTTTGTGGAAATAATAATTCTGAAGTTATATCATATGACTCGATGAAACTATATCTAACAGATTTTGTAGAAGTGAAAACAAACCCCTCAGAAGAATACTAGGAGTTAAATGGCAGGACAGGATAAGAAATGAAACTATAAAAGATTACTCGAGTGCCATATGGAAGTGAGATCATGGTAAAAGGTAGATGGAGATGGTTTGGACATGCTCTTCGAACTCCCCAAGAGAGATTAGTTCACCAAACTTTCAACTGGGCTCCACAAGGCACTAGAAGAGTTGGAAGACCCAGGCCTACATGGCTGAGAACTATGCAGCGTGAAGTAGGAAATAATGAATGGATAAGTATTGAATTAAAAGCTCCAGATAGAGACGACTGGCGAAATCTAACCGAGGCCCTAAGCGTCAATAGGCGTAGGAGGAGATGATAATGATAATGATGATGATCAAATGACGCTAATTATTCGATTAAAATACCAAAGATATTCAATGATAGAAAATATTAAGGCAAATACCAAATTGCGACTGAAATTCTTTATGAGGAATATCGCCTCAAACACTAAAAGTTTAAACTTTATAAAAATATTATTGATAAATTAATAATTTTAGCTTGTAAAGATGTATAAAACAGCAAATCAAGCCTCTTGGAAAATATACAACTACAGAATTGGAGAGAAACGGGAAATAGATAAGTA
>NC_090733.1:128473904-128483904 GCF_036898095.1 Palaemon carinicauda | reverse complement strand
CCCCCAACACACACACACACTGCCTTCTTTCACATACCGAGAGAAGGTAGGTCTGGTGGGGGTGTCGGACTCTTTATTCATAAAAGTTACTCAAATCTCAAAACGTTGAAAAGAATTAGTGTAACAAATTTGATATAGAAATAAAATTTACGCCAAAAATAGAAGAATATCCTTTGTAACAATCTACAGACCTCCTAGAACAAACTCTAGTATCTTTTTTGAAGAATTCGGTGCTCTCAATGAGATGATTATCATGGAAAAAAACGAATTAGGTATCTGTGGAGACTTCAATTTTTGGATGGATGACGCATCAAATCCTAACGCTTTGGCATTTAGTGAGTTATTAGATTCATATCGACTATTGAATAGTAATAACTGCACAACTACTTTAACTGGGCATACGGTAGACTTAGTTTATAAGTGATGACGTGAATAATATTGTATCTGATATAAAAGTCGAAAAGAAATGTACTATCTTCCCAGTACACAAACTTATTACGTTTAGTCTACCTCTACAGAAACATGCTTTAGTAAAGAAAATAAACTTTAGACATAAATCAAATTTTTCTCTTACCGTATTTATTGAAGAAGTTACAACGAAAATAAATGATGCTATCAACATTCCCTGTGATCATGATAACCAACGTCTGTTAGCTAAGTGTGCTAACTGTCTTATGACCACTTACAATGAAGTGAGTAAAAGTGAATATGATACCATGTGCCCACCGATGGAAAAGACTATAACCGTAAAAGACCAATCTCCTTGGTTTGATGGAGAGACTTTGGTAAAAAAAGAAAGAGGGAAAAAAGACGTAAAGAAAGTGGAATAGGTTAAAAACTGAAAGTATTTGGGTAGAATACAAAACTGCTGCGTGTCAATATAACTACCTACTAGAAGGAAAAAAGGTGAATACTATAAGAGAAAGATCCTCGAAGCAGCAACAGATAAATAAGTAATATCGTCTCCTAAATGGTATAATGGGAAATGTAAAAGAAGTTACCTGATGGATACAGTGACCAGGAACTAGCAAATAATTTTCTAGTATTCTTTAAAAACTAAATTGAAAACATAACCAGGTCATTTGTAAATACTCAACATCAGATTAATGAGACACCAGGCACACAGACAAAATTAATACGATTTAACAACATAACACAAGATGACATCACCAGAATGATCAAGAGAGCAAAGAAAACAAACTGCGCGATCGATCCTATGCCAATATCTGAAGTAATTGGAGAGAGAGACTTTTCTAGTCTAGCCGAAGTAATAATGAGATAGCATGTGCAAGCATTGATGAATGTAAGTTTCCTAAATCTGAGAAAATGGCTATAGTCACACCAGTTCTGAAAAATGCACTGGACTACCAGGAATTAAGCTCATACAGACCTATTCCAAATCTATCCTTCGTATCAAAAGTGCTTGAATATGTAATTCTTGAACAACTAGTCAGCCACTTAAAGTAATAGAAGCTTTGCCTGACAACCAATCTGCTTACAGAAAACTATACTCTACGGAGACAACCATCTGCTCTGTTGTAAATGATATGCTAGAAATGATGGATGAAAATAAATATGGTATCTTAATACTGCTCGATCTCAGTGCTGCTTTTGATACAGTGGTGCATGAACTGCTACTAAATGATCTACGGTCCCTCGGCGTTGAAGATCAATCCTTCGAATACCTAAAAGACTACTTGGTTGGTAGAAATTACTGTGTAAAAATTGGAAACTCTTATTCATCATATGAACCCTTAAACAGAGGGGTACCCTAGGGGAGTGTACTTGGCCCAATCTATACTATTGGTCTATCGAAAATGCTACAAAGGCATGGCGTGAAGTTTAAACTATTTGCAGATGACACACAATTTTACTTCATAAATGATATACAAGACACTACTGAAACTCTAAACCGAATCTTTGATAGTGTTAAAGAATGGATGACATTTCAACAACTAAAATTAAATGAGAACAAAACTGAATTCATGGTGATGGGCAAGAGAAACAGCGTGAGAAACTTGGGTGATATTCAAATGAACATAAATAATGACTCGGTGCCGATATCTAGTAAAGTTCGAGATCTAGGTGTATTTCTTGACTGTAACCTGTCTCTAAATGCCCAAATAAATAATGTAACAAAAACTGTTGGTTATCATCTAAGAAATATTGCGTTTATAAAAAAGTACCTGGACGAAAATTCTGTAAAGAAACTTGTGATAAACTGTGTTATTACCAGGATTGACTACCGCAACTCTATCTACGACAATTTACCAAAAGCGCAACTTAAAAAAAAATACATAACATAATAAACAGAGGAGCAAGACTGATAAAAGGTGTCCCACCTAGAGAAAGGATCACCCCTATACTAATCGATTTACACTGGCTGCCGATTAAAGTGAGAATTGGATTTAAAATATGTACAATAACCCACCAAGTTAGCAGAGCCGGGCGTCCAAAATACTTAAGAGAATTGCTACACATTGCGCAGCCAACAAATCGTGTCGACACGAGAAAAGTTACAGATGGCTTCAAACTGATGGAATCTAGATATATGTTTACTTTAGGCTCCAGAGCCTTTAAATATGCGACCCCGAGACTATATAATAATAAGCTCCCACGAAACATTCGAATGATCGACAACATTAAGGCTTTCTAGAGAAAACTGAAGACTCTTATTTCATGAGTCTTTTGACAGCGACGATTTAACAGTAAATGAGCAATATGTAATTTGAAATGTTAGTACTCTGAACGAACAAGGTAAAACGACAGTGGAGGTCCTGTAGAGAGTGGGGTTCCCCAGCTGTATGGGACCGAAAAAGCAGCCATCAAAGTAAAGTAAGTATATACATATATATACTTACATATATATATATATGTATATATATATAATATATATATATATATATATATATATATATATATATATATATATATATATATATATATATATATATATATAAACCGGCGCATACGACATATCTCTCTCTCTCTCTCTCTCTCTCTCTCTCTCTCTCCTCTCTCTCTCTCTCTCTCTCTCTCTCTCTCCGTCGAGGATCATAACTTGTAGTCTAACTCACTAGGAAGTTTAACATATTGAATAAACTGGGCAATGAAATTTACGAGAACAAAAATTGATTGAAATTCAATCAATCCAAGGCAAACTTTTTATTCAATAATAAAAGGGATTGTTCAAAAGCAACACGAAAAAAAAAAAAAGTTATATGAACTTTATTTTCGGTGCACATGAACAACTAGAAATCAGAAAAAAAGTGCCCTTTTTCAGTTCGAGTTTTTAACAAAAAATATGATCGAGGTTGTCTTGGAAAATCATATACTCTAATTGGGTTTATATCTACATACTAGACGAATTCACGGGGCTTTTAATAATAATAATAATAATAATAATAATAATAATAATAATAATAATAATAATAATAATAATCTTTATTTCAGCAAAAGCCATATACTTTTAAAAGTAAATGTTAAGTCTACTTCAAATTCAAAGACGGATTTGTTATGTCCTATAGGTAACGTTTCTGCCTGGTGATCACCAGACTGGGGTTCGGGTCCCGCGCAAACTCGTTAGTTCCCTTAGTGGCTGCAACTTCACCATCCTTGTGAACTTAGGATTTAGTTCCCTTAGTGGCTGCAACTTCACCAACCTTGTGAACTTAGGATTTAGTTCCCTTAGTGGCTGCAACTTCACCAACCTTATGAACTTAGGATTTAGTTCCCTTAGTGGCTGCAACTTCACCAACCTTGTGAACTTAGGATTTAGTTCCCTTAGTGGCTGCAACTTCACCAACCTTATGAACTTAGGATTTAGTTCCCTTAGTGGCTGCAACTTCACCAACCTTGTGAACTTAGGATTTAGTTCCCTTAGTGGCTGCAACTTCACCAACCTTATGAACTTAGGATTTAGTTCCCTTAGTGGCTGCAACTTCACCAACCTTGTGAACTTAGGATTTAGTTCCCTTAGTGGCTGCAACTTCACCAACCTTATGAACTTAGGATGGGGGGTTTTGGGGGAGCCTATAGGTCTACCTGCTAAGTCATCAGCAGCCATTACCTGGTCATAGCTTGAATGGAGAGGAGGCTTGGGCGCTGATCATATGTATTTACGGTCAGTCTCTAGGCAGTTTAGGGTATTGTCTTCCCTGGCTCTGCCATTCATGAGAAGCCTTTAAACCTTTAAACGTGGCAGGTGGGGCGTGTGCGAAAGTGCCCTAAGATAGAATAAGCAGGTCACAGCCTAAGTATTGGTTAGGTAAGATACTGGGCAGAAATTGACTTAGGAAGAATAAGGTAAGTGTGCAATACAATTCAATTATTAATATTATCAAAAGCTTAATGAGTCAAATTAGACTCCTACGGAGCTGGCCTGATTAAATTCGAGAGGAAAAATTATTTATAACAAAGTTAATAAATAAATAAAATATATAATAAATATAGTAGATAAAAATCTGCTATATATAGAAATTTAAATCTTATACATAAAACCTGTTTCTCAAAAAAAAGGCTAAAATCTTAAATGAGAAATTCTCAGAGTCCGATAAAATATAAAAAAAAAAAAAACTTCCATTTGTCTGTGACCTTTTAACCTTTAAACATTAAAATAGATATTTCATATATAAGCCATAAAGAGACTTAATTCAGTCTGTTCAACATAAAAACATTCGCTGCAAGTTTGAACTTTTGAAAATGATGGCATTCCAATGGCATCGCACGGATTGGTAAATACCAATGTACCCAAATCTAAATAAATAAAATACAAAATTCATAATTTTTTCTACCGATACAAAAGGGAATATTACTGTACCCGATGAGATACAAAATATGGTCATGTGAATAAAATATAAAATACATAAGTTTTTCTTCTGATACAAAAGTGACTTGCACTGTACCCAATTAGGTCATGAAAATGGCTAAGCATGTAAATAGAAAATAAAATACATACGTTTTTCTACCGATACAAAAGTGACTTGCACTGTACCCAATTAGGTCATGAAAATGGCTAAGCATGTAAATAGAAAATAAAATATATACGTTTTTCTACCGATAAAAAAGGGACTTGCACTGTACCCAATTAGGTCATGAAAACGGCTAAGTATGTAAATAAAATATAAAATACATACGTTTTTCTACCGATACAAAGGGGACTTGTACTGTACCCAATGATAAAAAAAAATGGCTAGGTATGTGAATGTCATATAAAATACATACATTTTTATACCGATACAAAAGGGACTTGTACTGTACCCAATGAGATAAAAAAAAAATGGCTAGGTATGTGAATGTCATATAAAATACATACATTTTTATACCGATACAAAGGGGACTTGTAATGTACCCAATGTAATAAAAAATGACTAGGTATATAAAAAAAAATATAAAATAAAAATATTTCTACCAAAACAAAAATGGGACTAGTACCCAATAAGATACAAAAAAAAATGGTTACATATATACATTTTTAACGGTGCATTTTCCAATACAACTCGAATCTTCGTTCAAAATAGAATTAATTTAGATCGAATTCAAATAGAATAGAATAGACCCCTATTTGCAAAGGGTTTCCTGGGCTTATGATTTTTAATAAGAACTCTCTTTTGTGGAAATAATTATTTCACTAGAAATAGCTTCCCCTTCTTGAATCTCCCAACCTTCTGGATCTAAGTAAAAGCTGTCTTTTATAATGAACCAATTTATAAGAGGATTTATATTGTTGAAAAAAATGTATAAAAAGAATCACAAAAGAGACCGGATGTTTTGGGAGTGTAATTTAAAATTAGTTTCATGTTTGTTTGTGTATTTTATTGCCGGTGATGGGAGGAAGGACGCTGGTGACTGGTACAACACATGAACATACGCTACCGGGGTCTAAGCGATGTCAGGCAGGGCAGCCGATCAAGACTACGGTCTACCCACAAGCCAAAGCAAAGTCCTACAAAAAGAAGGCTACTTTGCTTATCCCATAACAAAAAAGCAAGTTAAAGAAGAAGAAGAAGAACAAGAACAAGAAGAAGAACGGGTAGCAACTTCAGAGTCTCCCATTCCATATGGAAAATTCGTTAATGAAAAAAGAAATGCTAAGAATTTCATGAATACGTGACGTAAAAGTTAAAGGGGGAAATAGCACGTTAATAGAAGAACTGCCGGTAACTGAAATTTCCCATATCATAAGTAAAAGCTGACTAGTTTAAAGGTTTAAAGGCCGCTCATGAATGGCAGAGGCAAGGGACAGTGACATTGCCCTATCAAGCAGGAAAATGCCCTAGAGATTGACCATATGTACATATGATCACCGCCCAAGCCCCCTCTCCATCCAAGCTAGGACCAAGGAGGGCCAGGCAATGGCGGCTGATGACTAAGTAGATATACCTATAGGCTCCCCCAAACCCCCCATCCTTAGCTCAAAAAGATGGTGAGGTTGCAGCGATCAAAGGAACTGACGAGTTTGAGAGGGACTCGAACCCCAGTCTGGATTGCAATTGTTGCCTGGATGCAACGAAACAGCTCATGAGATGAAATTATGATTAACACAAAATTTATTTTTATATTCTAAATATGAATTTAATCAACATACTTGTCAACCCCTGTCGTGATTGAAATTCCGTATTAGAAGTAACATCAAATACAGTAATGAATGTTTTGAAATTTTTACATAACAGCTATGATGAGTCTTCATATCAGTTTCAGCCTTGGGGTGGGTGTAAATTTCTATTCGGAAAGAGTTAAAAGGTATAGGTCTTAAAATGGCTTGAGCAGTAGAATAAGTTAAGACCTCTCTTCGGGAATGAAAATTGGTATAATTCCAAACGAAAATTGAAAAAGTCTTGCATACAGAAACCGGCCATTTTTATTAGGGTCTTTGAATGTCTTGCAAAGTTCCATACTGTACATTGTACAGGTCAGAAGACTAAAGACTGAAAGTACACTGCAAAAAAAAAAAAAAAAAAAAAAAAAAAAAAAAACACACACACACACACACATACCTTATTTTGATTTAATCGGAAATTCTCCGTAAAAATATACTGTTCTCAGCCGTATTTCAGTCAAATACAGGCGACCGTATTTTTTACCCTACTTTGTTATTATCTTTTACGGATTAGTGATCGTAATATCACTCCTTGACGTCAATATATCCGATTTTAAAACGGTAAATGCCTAGCAATTTGTTAAAGTTTTAATAGTTTATATAGGATATATCAATTTAAATGTTGTAACTGTTCTTAAATTATTTTATCTTTCCTTGTTTCCTTTCCTCACAGGGCTATTTTCCCTGTTGGGGCCCCTGAGCTTATAGCATCCTGCTTTTCTAACTAGGGTTGTAGCTTAACAAGTAATAATAATAATAATAATAATAATAATAATAATGGGAATCAACTTCGGAATTGGCTAACCAATACAAAAACACAATGTCACGTCCGTACCATACACGTACCAACATCACATGTGCTCCTCTGTGAGAGAGAGAGAGAGAGAGAGAGAGAGAGAGAGAGAACCATTTTACAGCTTCCCTTTAGAATCTCTGAAAAGAGGAGGGCGATCAGAGATAGAGGAGACTCATTTGAAGAGACGAAGCCTCAATTACTGTAAGGGGAAAGAGAAGCTTTCAGCTCAATTACTCTATTTGTGATACCTACTCGAGAGAGAGAGAGAGAGAGAGAGAGAGAGAGAGAGAGAGAGAGAGAGAGAGAGAGAGAGAGGGGCGTGGGTGAGCACGTCTGATTTTCCTTATTCAAGATAATTATTCCGCCGTTGAGAAGGACACTTCATAGTGAGAATTCCGAAGCATTTTGGAGGAGGGTGGGCGTCTTGTGTGTGTGTGTGTGTGTGTGTGTGTGTGTGTGTGTGTGTGTGTGTGTGTTAAATAAAAACGATTACTGCTGTATTCATATTTAGTTACCGAACTTAAAACTCCTATGTGGTAACATCTCTGACTGGGATTCGAGTTCCGCTTAAACTCCCTAGTTCCTTTGGTCGCTGCCTCCTTACCATCCTTGTGAGCTAAGGATGGGGGGTTTTGGAGAGTATATGTCTACCTGGTGAGTCATCGGCAGCCATTGCTAGGCTCTCCCTGGTCCTAGCTTCGATGGAGAAGGGGCTTGGCCTCTGATCATATGTATATATGGTCAGTCTCTAGGGCATTGTCCTGCAAGCTAGGGCAATGTCACTATCCTTTGTTTCTGCCATTCATGAGGGGCCTTTAAACCTTTAAGCGCTTTTACACCTACAAAGGAGGCTCATCAAATGCGTCTCGGTCATCCATACGCAAACTACGCCATGCTCCTTGATCATGCATACACCCTATTTAAAGGTTTAAAGGCCGCTCATGAATGGCAGAGGAAAGGGACACGTGACAATACCCTTGCTAGCAGGGCAATGAGCTAGAGACTGACCATATATACATATGATCAGCACCCAAGCTCCCTCTCTACCCAAGCTAGGACCAGGGAGGGCCAGATAATGGTTGCTGGTGACTCAGCAGATAGACATAGGTCTATAGACTCCCTCAAAACTTCCTTCCTTAGCTTATAAGGATGGTCTGGTTGAAGACACCAAAAGAAACTATCGAGCTTGAGTTACCCAGGCAGGGACGTTTCCGGTAGGCCACCACAACCACTGGATTTAAAGGCATAAAAACTAAATATAGAGACTGTGATACAAGTACAAATTTTCACTATTCATTATATCAGAGTGAGGATACCATACCGTGGTGAAAAGGTTTGTATACCAGTCAGGACCATCAATACTAGGTTGGTTTGTTGTGAGCGATCAGAAAAAAAAGTGTTTACCCAAAGCAACATAATTGAACCGGCATGTGTTCGTCCTCTGGCAATCAAAGACCGGAGCATAGGCAATCTGAGTGAGGATACCATACTGTGGTGAAAAGGCTTGTATACTAGTCAGGACCATCAATACTAGGTTGGTTTGTTGCGAGCGATCACTAAAAAAAAAAAAAAAAAGTGTTTACCCAAAGAAAATCAGTTGCCTAACTCAACACGCACGTGTTCGTAATTTGGCAATCAAAGACCAGAGCGTAGGCAATCTGGGTGAGTATACCATAACGTGGTGAAAAAGACCATCAATACTAGGTTGGTTTGCGGTGAGTGATCATACGAATTTTGTTTACCCAAAGAAAATCCGTTGCCTAACTGAACACGCACGTGTTCGTCCTTTGGCAATCAAAGACCGGAGCGTAGGCAATCTGAGTGAGGATCCCATACCGTGGTGAAAAGGACCATCAATACTAGGTTGGTTTGCGGTGAGCGATCATACGAATTTTGTTTACCCAAAGAAAATCCGTTGCCTAACTGAACACGCACGTGTTCATCCTTTGGCAATCAAAGACCGGAGCGTAGGCAATCTGGGTGAGTATACCATACCGTGGTGAAAAGGACCATCAATACTAGGTTGGTTTGCGGTGAGCGATCATACGAAATTTGTTTACCCAAAGAAAATCCGTTGCCTAACTGAACACGCACGTGTTCGTCCTTTGGCAATCAAAGACCAAAGCGTAGGCAAGTCTCAATTTCTAATAAGTGTCATTTTCCGACGCGTCAAGCACTCCCTCGCACCCATTCTCTGTCTCTCTCTCTCTCGAGTACGTTGCCTACCCACGCATCACTCTTGTTCACAAAGCAACCTTAGTTCAAGGACTCTCTTTACGTAATTCGATTAATGGCCGTTCTCGTTCGAGCTCATTTCTAGTCGATTTGGGAAAGTTCAGTCGTTGTTCTCTACCTCATTATTATTATTATTATTATTATTATTATTATTATTATTATTATTGTTGTTGTTGTTGTTGTTGTTGTGATATATTAAAGACAAATTGTGAATGATATGGTCTTCATCACCTTCCTTTTGATATGTCCCTTTCCCAGTTACTGACGGATTGTTCAAATGAAGAGAAAAAGATAAGAACAATAGAAAAAGTTAATTACAAGATTAACGCCACTGAGGCAGCAATCACTTTTAATAAAACCTGCTTAAAAGA
>NC_090733.1:128458904-128466404 GCF_036898095.1 Palaemon carinicauda | reverse complement strand
TATATATACACACATATATATATATATATATATATAGACATATGTTATATATACATATACTGTGCAAATAATTCTATGTATATACATATACATATATATACACACACATATATATATATATATAATATATATATAATTATATACACATATACCTGTATATACTTATGTATACATTATATATATATATAATAATATATATGTGTGTGTGTGTGTGTCCAAACATTACATAAGTACTGTATACATTAACACAGATATTTAGAAATAAAAATTACATATATAACAATTACGCGTGTATCTGCTTACTTTCTATTCATTCCATCCTTTTTGACGCAAATTTCGCAATCAAGGCTGTATGTAAGGCACGCATAATTGCATGTATATGTATATATCTTCTCGGCTTGAAGAGAGCGTTCCAGTCTTTTCTAGAGAAGACGGCGTCCAGGGAAGAAGGTAATTCGGAGGGATGATTCCTCAATTATCGTAAAAGAGAAACTCTCACCAGCCCATCATCCGGTTTTCATTTTTTCGTCTCACCCTCCACAAGGTGAGAGAGAGAGAGAGAGAGAGAGAGAGAGAGAGCGTCCTTTTTCTATCTCACCGTACCCACAAGTGAGTCATTTTCTTATCTCACGGGATCCACAAGTGAGAGAGAGAGAGAGAGAGAGAGAGAGAGAGAGAGTCATTTTTCTATCTCACCGTACCCACAAGTGAGTCATTTTCTTATCTCACGGGATCCACAAGTGAGAGAGAGAGAGAGAGAGAGAGAGAGAGAGAGAGAGAGTCATTTTTTTCATCTCACCGTACCCACAAGTGAGAGAGAAAGATAAGTAATTTTTCCATTTCACCATACCTGCAAGTGAGAGAGAGAGAGAGAGAGAGAGAGAGAGAGTAATTTTCCATCTCACCTTACCCACAGATGAGAGAGAGAGAGAGAGAAGAGAGAGAGAGAGTAATCTTCCATCTCACCGTACCCACAATTGAGAGAGAGAGAGAGAGCGAGAGAGAGAGAGAGAGTAATTTTCCATCTCACCTTACCCACAAATGAGAGAGAGAGAGAGAGAGAGAGAGAGAGAGAGAGTAATCTTCCATCTCACCGTACCCACAAATGAGAGAGAGAGAGAGAGAGAGAGAGAGAGAGATCTTTCCATCTCATTGTACCCAAGTTATAGAGGGAGAGTAATTTTCCATCTCACCGTACCCACAAGTGAGAGAGAGAGAGAGAGAGAGAGAGAGAGAGAGAGAGTAATTTTTTCTATATAATCATACCCAAAAGTGAGAGAGGGTAATTTACCGTCTCCCCATACCCACGAGTGAGAGAGAGTAATTTTCCATCTCATCGTACCCACAACAGAGAGAGAGAGAGAGAGAGAGAGAGAGAGAGAGAGAGAGAGAGAGAGAGAGAGAGAGAGAGAGAGAGAGAGAGAGAGAGAGTAATTTTTCTATCTCATCATACCCACAAGTGAGAGAGATAGTAATTTTCCATCTCATCGTACCCACAAGAGAGAGAGAGAGAGAGAGAGAGAGAGAGAGAGAGAGAGAAGAGAGAGAGAGAGAGTAATTTCCATCTCGCCATACCACAAGTGAGAGTAATTTTCCATCTCATCGTACCCACAACAGAGAGAGAGAGAGAGAGAGAGAGAGAGAGAGTAATTTTCCCATTCCCACAAGTGAGAGTAATTTTCCCATACCCACAAGTGAGAGAGAGAGAGAGAGAGAGAGAGAGAGAGAGAGAGAGTCGATCCTTTCCAAGAATAACCCTCCGTTAAAGTGAACACGTTTTAATGTGAATAACCTCATATCCTAAAGAGGAGTGTGTGGAAGTGGAGGCTTGTGGGTGTAGGGTAGTGAGTGTGGGTGAGGGCTTGGGAGTGTCGCTATGAAAAGAGATGACTGAAGATTTGGATGATAAAATATGCCGTCAGATTTCGAAATATTAAATTTCTTTCGTCTCCATTTCTGTCTTCATTTCCGTTTTCTTATCTCTGTTCTGAAACTGAACAGCAGTTTGATTTATTTTAGTTCAAATTACTTTTTACCTCAACCAACGAAGTTGGAAGGTGGGTATGTTTTACCCGCTGTTTGTTTGTTTGTTTATGTGTGTGTGTTTGTTTGTGAACACCTTCCTGGCCACAATTTGAATCGTGAAGTAATTCAACTTGCAAGGATTATCAATTATGTAAAGAGTAAGAAATGATTAAATTTTGGAAAGTCAAGGTCACGGTCGAGCAAAAGGTTGAGAAATAAGCTGCCGTGGAGGAGGTCTGCACTCTAATTAATGCCCCTATACTTTGTTTATGTAACTAATGCTTTCGCTCATATTGGTTATTGACGGAATTAAAGTCACCTTTAGCTATTCCATGATAAACTTCTGGAGTATAACCACCTCTATAAACGTACTTCGTCTTGTACTCTGAAGTCCGTAAGCTAGTCTAGGGTCAACTGTGCTCTCTTGTGTTATATGCCAAATTAGGGGGGCACTCAGTAGAGCGCGGCTCTCCGCCTAGGCAGCTAAATTGTTGACCTTTTGCTCAACCTTAACCTTTGACCTCAACATGTATTAATTGGCGTGGATTTGCGCACACTTAAATATGAACCAAGTTTGAAGTCTCTGTGACAACGATGTACAAACTTATGGCTGATTACGTGAATTGGACATTTTGCATGACCGTGACCTTGACCTTTGACCTTGACCTTCCCAAATTTAATCATTTCCACCTTTTTACATATCAGTTAATCCCTGCAAGTTTCATTACTCTATGATTAAAATTGTGGCCATGAAAGCTGTTCACAAACAAACACATACACACAAACAGAGGTGGAAACATAACCTCCTTCCAACTTCGTTGGCGGAGGTAATTAGTATACACGTCGGGCCAAATGTAGGGTTGCTTACTTCGTTTTCTTTTTCACCTCCACAATAACGCTTTAGATATAAATACATATTAAGCACTTGAGAAATTAAGTTTTTATTGTAAAATGTCTAATGTATGTAAATAAATGTCTAGATGTCTACTAAACATAAAATGTCTAAGTGTTAACTGTAACCATACTTTTGGCCCACCCTGTATATCACTAACTACGGCCGTTATTACCGCTTTTGGCCTTAGCAGTATCACCAAAATAATAATAATAATAACAATAATAATAATAATAATATTATTATTATTATTATTATTACTCCCTAAGCTACAACCCTAGTTGGAAAAGCAGGATGCTATAACCCAATTGCTCCAACAGGGAAAAATAGCCCAGTGAGGAAAGGAAAAAAGGAAATAAATAAACGATCTATAAAATAATGAACAATTAAAATAAAATATTCTAAAAACAGTAACAACATCGAAACATATTTCATAAATAAACTATAAAAAGACTTATCTCAGCCTGTTCAACATAAAAAAAAAAAAACATCTGCTGCAAATTTGAACTTTTGTAGTTCAATCGATTCAACTGATTCAACTACCATTCAATTACGATTCAGCCACTATTACTCGTTACCCCTTCTGATGGCTATTATTAATAACGGTGTTCATAATGCATGAACTATTCTGATATCAATCACCCGATCCACGTTATAACAGCAATCAAGTTCGGAAGGGTATAAATAACCATGTAATAAAACTGATATCACAACTCCGCTGGTTGCTTTCAGTGGCTACGTTCCTCTTGGTAAGGTTAGAAGAGACTCTTTAGCTATGGTTAGCAACTTAGCAGCTCTTCTAGAAGAAGGACACAACAAAATCAAACAACTGTTCTCTAGTCTTGGGTAGTGCCATAGCCTCTGGACCATGATCTTCCACTGTCTTCGGTTAGAGTTCTCTGACTTGAGGGTACACTCGGGCACACTATCCTATCTAATTTCTCTTCCTCTTGTTTTGTTGAAGTTTTTATAGTTTATATAGGAAATATTTATTTTATTGTTGTTACTGTTCTTGAAATTTTATTTTTCCTTGTTTCCTTTCCTCACCGGGCTATTTTCCCTCTTGGGGCCCGTGGGCTTATAGCATCCTGCTTTTCCAACTAGGGTGGTAGCTTAGCAATTAATAATAATAATAATAATAATAATAATAATAATAATAATAATAATAATAATAACTGACACGGTCAGCCAACCTTCAATCTGACGTTAATAACCAAGACCAGCTCTTACACAATATCGACTGCTTGTTCCAAGTAAAAGTGGAGCTTAGTTATATTGGCAAGAAAGTTCTACAATGGTATTAAGTAAGACTTGAGCTCCATCAATAATCAAATTACGAGGGAGATCAGTAATTGCCAAAGACTGAGTTTCGTACTAACTTTTATATGATATCGTGACCCCAAAACATTGGTTCAGAATATTTTGCCAAAGCCCTGCTTGGGACAATATCACGGAACGACCAGGACAATCTATAGGTATTATTATTATCATTATTATTATTATTATTATTATTATTATTACACTATCGAGGAACAACCAGGACAGTTTTTATTATTATCATCATCATCATCATTATTATTATAATTATTATCACTATTATTATTATTATTATTATTACTTATTGTTGTTGTTGTTGTCATTATTACTTGCTAAGCTACAACCTAGTAGGCAAAGCAGCATGCTATAAGCCCAAGGGCTCCAACAGGGAAAGATAGCCCAGTGAGGAAATGAAATAAAGAAATGAAATAAACTACGAGAAAGAATTAACGATTAAAATAAAATATTTTAAGAACCGTAAAAAAATTAAAATGAAACTTTCATATATAAACTATAAAAACTTAAAACAAAAACAATAAAAGAAATAAGATAGAATAGTGAGCCAGAGTGTACCCTCAAGCAAGAGAACTCTTGGAAAAGAACTGTTTGTCTAACGTCATTATAACCATTTCCCAAGTTGCAATGAATAATTATTCTTTTATAAGAATATTACTATAATAATTTACTAAAAAAAATAAATTCTTAGAATAAAGTCTAAGTCAACCAAGACACAAGCACACAGAGCCCTGGGTGGTTGCGAAGCATGATCCTGTTTATTGACTCTTCATCAACGACATTGCTCCGGGTTATGAGCTTTGCATGCCTAATTCTCTCTCTCTCTCTCTCTCTCTCTCTCTCAGAGGTTGGTGGCTTTTCTGTATTTGACACAACTTCAGTGTCTTTCTCTCTCTCTCTCAGGTTGGTGGGTTTTCTGCATTTGACAATCTCTCTCTCTCTCTCTCTCTCTCTCTCTCTCTCTCTCTCTCTCTCTCTCTCTCTCTCTCTCTCTCTCATAGGTTGGTGGGTTTTCTGCATTTGAGAATCTCTCTCTCTCTCTCTCTCTCTCTCTCTCTCTCTCTCTCTCTCTCTCTCTCTCTCTCTCTCAGAGGTTGGTGGATTTTCTGTATTTAACACAACTTCAGTGTCTTTCTCTCTCTCATAGGTTGGTGGGTTTTCTGCATTTGAGAATCTCTCTCTCTCTCTCTCTCTCTCTCTCTCTCTCTCTCTCTCTCTCTCTCTCTCTCTCTCTCTCTCTCTCTCTCTCTCCGTGAGAGGTTAATAGGTTTCTGTATTTGACACAACTTCTCTCTCTCTCTCTCTCTCTCTCTCTCTCTCTCTCTCTCTCTCTCTCTCTCTCTCTCATAAAATGATGAGTTCTAAGTTTAAACCTATACATTTCATTTGATAAAAATTTTAAGTAAAATGTAATCGCATCCGATTTCATATTCAGCTCGAATTCATTTTATGTCAATTTCGTTTCTCAGAACTACAGAATATAATAATCAACACCATATGGACAATAATAAATATATTGTAAAGCCATTTATCGTCGTATGTTACCATACATATCTCTATACTCATATGTATACATGCATATTATTATTATTATTATTATTATTATTATTATTATTATTATTATTATTATTATTATTATTATCATTATTATCCAAGCTACAACCATAGCTGGAAAAGCAAGATGCTATAAGCTCAAGGGCTCCAACAGAGAAAAACAGCCCAATGAGGAAAAGAAACAAGGAAATAAGTAAACGATATAAGTAATGAAAAATTAGAATCTTAAAAAACATTAACAACAATAAAACAGGAAATTCATATACATTCCCTTACATAACACCGTCCTAAATTTGGCCATGGAAAATTCCTAAAAAATCTATGCTGCAATGGAGAACGAAAGTTTGAACATAAGTTATGGCAAATTTGCATAACAATTACACAGATTCCCCGGAAGCCATTTTTCCTCTCCCACACTACATATGGTAATTAAGGCCAAGATATCGTTGCCTTTTTTTGTAAATGTCTTAATTAAAGATATAATTATTTCATTGTGGAATCTCGCTTTCATTTTAAGACGCTCAATATTACTATTAAAAATTTTATAGTTTATATATGAAAGATCTAATTTAATGTTGTTCCTGTTCCTAAAATATATTTTGAAGGTAGTAGGTTGGCCATGGCACTAGCCACCCGTTGAGATACCACCGCTAGAGAGTTATGGGGTCCTTTGACTGGCTAGATTGTACTACATTGTATCTTTATCTCTCGTTTCACTTTCCCTTTGCCTACACATCCACCGAATAGTTTGGTATATTCTTTACAGATTCTCCTCTCTCCTCATACACCTGACAACACTGAGATCACTAAACAATTTTTCTTCACACAAGGGGTTAAATACTGCACTGTAATTGTTCAGTGGCTACTTTCCTCTTGGTAAGGGTAGAAGAGACTCTTTAGCTGTGGTAAGCAACTCTTCTAGAAGGACACTCCAAAATCAAACCATTGTTCTCTAGTCTTGGGTAGTGCCATAGCCTCTGTACCATGGTCTTCCACTGTCTTGGGTTAGAGTTCTCTTGCTTGAGGGTACACTCGGGCACGCTGTTCTATCTAATTTCTCTCTTTCTTGTTTTGTTATAATATTCATAGTTTATATAGGAAATATTTACTTTAATGTTGTTGCTATTCTTAAAATATTTTATTTTTCCTTTTTTCGTTTCCTCACTGAGCTATTTTCCCTGTTGGGGCCCCTGGGCTTATAGCATCCTGCTTTTCCAACTAGGGTTGTAGCTTAGCAAGCAATAATAATAATATTAATAATAATAATAATAATAATAATAATAATAATAATTGTTCATTACTTCGCTTATAGTTAATTTATTTCCTTGTTTCCTTTCCCCACTGGGCTATTTTTTTCCTGTTGGTGACCTTGGGCTTAAAGCATCCAGCTTTCCTTATTGCAATACAGCCAACGTAACCGCGATACGACCAACGTAACCGCGATACGACCAACGTAACCGCGATACGACCAACGTATCCGCGATACAACAAACTTAACAGCAATACGACCAACGTATGCACAATACGACCTACGTAACCGCGATAAGACATACGTAACCGCGATAAGACATACGTAACCGCGATACGACCAACGTAACCGTGATACGACCAACGTAACCACGATACTACATACGTAACCGAGATACGACCAATGTAACCTCGATACTTCATACGTAACCGCGATACGACCAATGTAA
>NC_090733.1:128451404-128453904 GCF_036898095.1 Palaemon carinicauda | reverse complement strand
TGCAGGAAATGATTGATAGGTTAGTACTGGGGGGGAGGGGGGAGAAAGGTTGGATTAGTGATCAACCTATATAAATATCACTAGAGATAATTATTTTCTAAACAGCTTACTCCCCGACAGTTACTGTTTTCCTCGGTTGCCAATAGATGGCGTTGAGTAATTGTTTACAGTCTTGTTGCGATCATCCCTGAGCACCAATTACATTTATACCTATGGGGCTGTTTTGCAACGAGCGATTATCGCTACAGTCGCGAGCGATCATCGCTGGCTCCAAATAGTTCCTCATTGCAAAACAGCCCCATAGGTATAAATGTAATTGGTGCTCAGCGATGATCGCTGGGCGAATCGCAACAATCGCTGCAGGCAAAACGTACCTTTATCATGACAACCGAAATCTGCCCATTAGTTTGCTCACAGTCCAAAGCTCTAAATTTTCATAAGGGTCTGAGCTACAGTCTTCAATGTTCCAGGCAGTCCTTAAGAAAAGTAAATTTTCAGGGGTTTACTGGGTAATAATAATAATAATAATAATAATAATAATAATAATAATAATAATAATAATAATCAAGAAGAAAGTATCACTCATTGATATCGCAGTACCATGGGACTCCAGAGATGAAGAGAAAGAGAGGGAAAAAATTGATAAGTATAAAGATCTGAAAAATAAAAATAAGAAGGATATGGGATATGCCAGAGGAAATTTTACCCATAAAGATGAAGATGATGATGATGAGATGGGCTTAGCAGCTACAGGATACGTAACGAGGGTCCCCCATAAAGTGTTTTCTTATACGTCACTATTGTTGTTGTAGATTACTAAGCCCTCGTGGCTAAGCACGGGCTCTTGCATCGAGAGGGAAGCTCTTCCCTTAAGGGTCATAACATCATATGCATATATAATAATCCAGACCTTAATTATTAATGTTTTGAAGTGGTTCATCATCATCATCATCATCATCATTAATAATAATTATTATTATTATTAATAATAATCATTATTATTAATAATAATAATCATTATTATTATTATTATTATTATTATTAATAATAATAATAATAATTATTATTATTATTATTATTATCATTATTTTTAACCTCTATTAACCGATTTTTTCTACTTCTTCTCCCAGGTTATGAGAGACAGAAGGCCAACTACGCTTCAGTATTTCCATTAGCGGATTAAAAAGGGAGTAATCTTGTTCCTTTTCGGACCCTCTTCGATTTGTTTGCCTTCTTTATTTTCCCCCTTCAGTAGCCGGGGATTTTGCCCTTCAGTCTCTAATGCTTTTCAAGATTCACTTAACTGTTTTGACAAAACAAGGCAGATATTTCTATTTTAACCCTTTGTGTATACATCTTAAAAGTTCTTTTAGTTGTATTAAAGATTAAAATCATCTTGATACAAATTCACTTTCCTGTTTTGACAAAAGGCAGATATATATTTTTTTTTTTTTTGGAAGCATTATGTATACATCTTAAAAGTTCTTTTAGTTGTATTAGAGATTAAAATCATCTTGATTTAGATTCACTTTCCTGTTTTGACAAAAGGCAGATTTTTTTTTTTTTTTGAAGCATTATGTATACATTTTAAAAGTTCTTTTAGTTGAATTAAATATTAAACAATCTTGATACAGATTCGCTTTCCTGTTTTGACAAAAGGCAGATTTTTTTTTTAAAGCATTATGTATACATTTTAAAAGTTCTTTTAGTTGAATTAAAGATTAAACCATTCTGATGTAGATTCACTTTCCTGTTTTGGCAAAACGAGACAGATAGTTTTCGTCTTTTTTGAAGCCTCTGTGTATACATCTTGAAAGTTGTTTTGGTTGAATTAAAGTTTAAATTAAAATCTATTGTAAGCATCAAGTAGGTGCTTTTTTATATATATATATATATCTTAAGTTTTTTCTTTCGTTGAATTAAATCAAGTAAAAAATCTAATGTACAAATAAGTAAAATGTATCATATTAAAAAAAAATTCTGTTATATTTACCTTTTAAAGTGGCTTAATTGCTGTTAACGCGACTTGCAATAAATTTTAACTTATTAGAAAATTTAAATGGCAGTTAGGGAGTTAATAACCTACTGCGACTTGCACTAAATTTTAACTTCACAGAAAATTTAAATAGCAGTTAAAGAATTTAATAACCTAATGCGACTTGCGCTAAATTTCAACTTAACAGAAAATTTAAATAGCAATTAAAGGATCTAATGACCTAATGCGACTTGCGCTAAATTTCAACTTAACAGAAAATTTAAATAGCAATTAAAGGATCTAATGACCTAATGCGACTTGCGCTAAATTTCAACTTAACAGAAAATTTAAATAGCAATTAAAGGATCTAATGACCTAATGCGACTTGCGCTAAATTTCAACTTAACAGAAAATTTAAATAGCAATTAAAGGATCTAATGACCTAATGCGACTTGCGCTAAATTTCAACTTAACAGAAAATTTAAATAGCAATTAAAGGATCTAATGACCTAATGCGACTTGCGC
>NC_090733.1:128433904-128443904 GCF_036898095.1 Palaemon carinicauda | reverse complement strand
CAATGCAATACTATCTGGCCAAAGGATCCAATAACTCTCTAGCTGCAGTATCTAAACGGGTGGTTGGTACCTTGCCAAACCTACTACCCATAAGAAAAGCCTACAATGCATTCCATGAGGTCCACTGCCAGCAAGGACGACACTCCAAAATCAAATCATTGGTCTCTAGTCTTGGGTAGTGCCATAGCCTCTGTATCATGGTCTTCCACTGTCTTGGGGTAGATTTCTCTTGCTTGAGTGTACACTCGAGCACACTATTCTATTCTATTTCTCTTCCTCTTATTTTCCTATAGTTGAAATATATATTTTAATGTTGTTACTGTTCTTAAAATATATTGTTCATTACTTCTCTTATTTCCTTTTTTCCTTTCCTCACTGGGATATTTTCCCTATTGGAGCCTCTGGGCTTATAGCATCCTGCTTTTCCAACTAGGGTTGTAGCTTACCAAGTAATAATAAAAATATCGAGAGGCGTGACATTGTGTCCTAGACTAGGTTAGGTTAGGATGCGATTTATTTTGATGGCTAAGAAAATCAAGTTATTAAGGAATAGGCTTGTCCGATCTATTGATAGATTAAGTCGACCAATAGATGAATAAACTAGAAAAGCACTCTGAGAGTGTAGACCTCAGCCATGGCAGCTTATTTCTCCAGGTTAGGGTAAATTTGGTTGACCTTTTGTTCGACCTTGATTTTTGACGTAGAACTTTCAAAATTGAATCACTTCCACGTCTCAACAGAACAATTAATCCGTGAATGTTTCACTAATCTATGAGTAAAATTGTTGCCCGGAAATTGTTTACAAATAAACAGAGACAAAAAGGGACGAAAAAATAACCTGTTCCCAACTTCGTTGGCGAAGATAATTAGGATGATTTTGAGTGACATTTCCGGTTTGTATTGAGGACAATTTAACGATTTGTCTCCATGGAAACAGGCTCGTCTATTATTTTGAAATTTACAAACTAAATCAGGGAGCTTTAGAAAAGGACATAAATTTAATACAGGTTTATCCTGTTACCAAACATTTCAATCTTGAGTCGAGTGCATTCCAATATGCTCTTTTACTGGGTAATACTTATTTTTTTTCTTTTAAATTATCATCATCATCATCTCACACGCGTATTGACGACGCAAAGGGCCTCATTTAGATTTCGCCAGTCGTCTCGATCTTGAGCTTTTAATTCAATACTTCTCCAGTCATCATCTCCTACTTCACGCTTCAAAGTCCTCAAGCCATGTAGCCCTGGGTCTTCAAACTCTTCTATTGCTTTGTGGAGCCCAATTGAAAGTTTGGTAAACTAATCTCTCTTGGGTAATGCGAAGAGCATGCCCAAACCATCTCCATCTATCCCTCACCATGATATCATCCACAATTCGTATCATTGTTTATTTCTGTTGTTATTCAAACCTATATTATTTGGTAATCTATTCAGTTAAGACTCAAGTTAACTTAGTATGCATTACAGTGTCCTTATTCAAAGTAATGGAATTTTTAAATATATGTTTTGAATGGGTCTTCCACTACGTTTTCCATCTCTCTCTACGGTTGTGTTGCCCAGGTGGTAGCGTCCTTGCCTGGTGATTGCCAGACTGGGGTTCGAGTCCCCTTCAAACTCGTTAACTTGCTCTGGTCGTTACAACCTCACCATCCTTGTGAGCTAAGGATGTGGGGGGTTTGGGGTAGCCCATAGGTCTATCTGCTGAGTCATCAGTAGCCATTGCCTAGCCCTCCTTGGTCCTAGCTTGAATGGAGAGGGGGCTTGGGCGCTGGTCATGTGTAATATGGTCAGTCTCTAGGGCATTTTCCTGCTTGATAGGGCAATGTCACTGTCCCCCTGCCTCTGCCATTCATGAGCGACCTTTAAACCTTAAGATTATACGTTTAATGAGGTTTATAAACTAGGTCGTATAATTAGCATAGCAGAGAGTAAAGTGGGTCCTTTTGTCTCCCAGTCTTTCTAAAGCATTTCAGCGTAATGAATTTACTTTCAACGCTTTTGTTGAGTCTACAACACTTAGAGAGAGAGAGAGAGAGAGAGAGAGAGGAGAGAGAGAGAGAGAGAGAGAGAGAATTTGTCTTACTTCTGCTTTGACATTCGAATGTACTGTATGTATTAGTATACATTATGATTTTTTCTTTTAAATACTAAGTTCAATTAAATATATCTTATTTTATCAAATGATCTTTGAAGCCTACTGTCTTTCGAACAATCATGAAGCAATGAAATTAATAATAGGCTCACTACATACACAAATACATACGTAAACACACTCGTATGTAATTTCAGTAATATCTGTCAACAAGTATTGGTAACTTTTTTCTATTTAGAAAAAAAAAAAACTTTTAAAAAGCGACAGGTTATTCCCTTCATAATTATATTTTCATAAAACTGAAATGCCATGAGTTTGGAAAGCAAGCTATCACTAAACGTCCTGTTTCGAAATGGCGAAATTTTCAGAGTAAATCAATAGATTTTAATAAATCAATAGCAAAAAATATCCATATTATATCACTGAACAAACAGATCAGATTATATATCAATGGGAAAGAGAGCAATGAGAGCTAAATAAACACTAAAAAATCCATGAGTTCAGAAAACTTGTCACTAATTGGACTGTTTTCTTTCAAAGAGGAAATTTTGTCCCGTTTCAAAGAAGAGAAATTTTGTTCCAGTTTCAAAGAAAACAATTTTTCCCCCGTTTTCCCCGTTTCAAAGAAGATAATTTTTGTCCCGTTTCAAAGAAAAAAATTTTGTCCCATTTCAAAGAAAAGGAGTTTTGTTCCGTTTCAAAGACGAAAAATGTTATCCCGTTTCAAATAAGAAATTCTGACCCGTTTCGAAGAAATATATATTTTTTTTTTCTTTGGTTCCGTTTCAAATAAGAAAAATTTTGTCCCGTTTCAAACAAAATCTTTTTTGTCCCCGTTTCAAAAGAATATCATTTTTGTCCCGTTTCAAATAAGAGAAATTTTTACCCGTTTCAAATAAGAGAAATTTTGACCCGTTTCAAATAAGAGAAATTTTGACCCCGTTTCAAATAAGAGAAATTTTTACCCGTTTCAAATAAGAGAAATTTTTACCCCGTTTCAAATAAGAGAAAATTTTGACCCGTTTCAAATAGAGAAATTTTTGACCCGTTTCAAATAAGAGAAATTTTTACCCGTTTCAAATAAGAGAAATTTTTACCCGTTTCAAATAAGAGAAATTTTGACCCGTTTCAAATAAGAGAAATTTTGACCCGTTTCAAATAAGAGAAATTTTTACCCGTTTCAATAAGAGAAATTTTTACCCGTTTCAAATAAGAGAAATTTTGACCCGTTTCAAATAAGAGAAATTTTGACCCGTTTCAAAGAAGAGAAATTTAGACATTAAATCAGTAAAATTTAATAAATTACCAAAAACAACAAAATTATCAATATTCAATCGCAATGTAAAAACAAATCAGAATATTTACCAATGAAAAAGGCAAACAATAAACGTAAAATAAATGAAAGTGCGCCAAGGACTGCCATTAACCAAGGGACCCCACGTGCAAGACACAAGAGATTCCTAATACCGAGGTTAAGAAAGAGCCCAGGGCTTCGGAATAAATGATTCAATAAAAGCAGAAGACGGTGCATTTCCTCAATCTGGAAGATGTTCTGAGAAACACAAGCTTCACAGTAAAGAGGATTTGTTCATATTGTGTCCTAACACGTGAGCAACAGTTCTAGCTAATGAACACATTACTTCATTCAAGTGTTCAAACACGGGTGGAAGAGTTCAAATTCATGAAATAATTCTAAAATTAAATCGAACAAGACGCAGAAAACTCTCTCTCTCTCTCTCTCTCTCTCTCTCTCTCCTCTCTCTCTCTCTCTCTCTCTCTCAAGAAGGCATAAACCTCTGGATCAGACGTTCTCTCTCTCTCTCTCTCTCTCTCTCTCTCTCTCTCTCTCTCTCTCCTCTCTCTCTCTCTCTCTCTCTCTCTCTCTCTCAAGAAGGCATAAACCTTTGGATCAGACGTTCTCTCTCTCTCTCTCTCTCTTTCTCTCTCTCTCTCTCTCTCACACAAAGGCATAAACCTCTGGATCAGACGTTCTCTCTCTCTCTCTCTCTCTCTCTCTCTCTCTCTTCTCTCTCTCTCCTCTCTCTCTCTCTCTCCTCTCTCTCTCTCTCTCTCTCTCTCACGAAGGCATAAACCTCAGGATCAGATGTTTTCTCTCTCTCTCTTGAAGGCATAAAAAACCTCTAGATCAGTCTCTCTCTCTCTCTCTCTCTCTCTCTCTCTCTCTCTCTCTCTCTCACGAAGGCATAAACCTCTGGATCAGACGTTTCTCTCTCTCTCTCTCTCTCTCTCTCTCCTCTCCTCTTCTCTCTCTCCTCTCTCTCTCTCTCTCCTCTCTCTCTCTCTCTCTCTCTCTCTCTCTCTCAGGCATAAACCTCAGGATCAGAGATAAAAAGAGATTAAAATCTACATGACGTCCAACAAGTGTTCTAAAATCTACAGCAGTACTAATTAAGCCCAAATCATAACATTGATATATCTTCAGAAATTACTTGGTACCAAAAGTGATCTCAGTCTTTCCAACCAAGCTCATTATGGACGTCATTATAGTGTCTCATTAAAAATGTCATCTCAACCATAAATAGGAAAAATTATAGAAAAATCTCACTAAAAGTACTACGTTGTTTGTTAATATTGCATGTGTGTGAAAGCCGTCTAAGGTGTTCTTTATAGTGTACAAAATGCAAATTGAAGTAATAATAATAATAATAATAATAATAATAATAATAATAATAATAATAAATAATAATGAACTTGGAGTCAATTCTCGCGATGCAAAACCAAGATTTCATATAAAATTTCACTCTCCTTCCGATATTAATGGAAAAAAAAATCAATCACAATTTTAAACATCAGTGTTATTCAAATTACATTCTATCTCTATCATTGCCTAAACTTACCCAGTTCTGAAAACTTCAACAAAAAATGCGAGTAAAGCAACAATTTATAGTGTAATGGAGTCTTTTAATGAAAATACAGTAACTATATTACATTATGATCCTTTAATCATATTTATTTTAAATTACTTAATAAGAATGTGGCCTGCTTCACTTAAGATACGAGAAAAATACTTCATCCCATATTTTCTTTTTTTTCTTTTTTAGGTATATTCTAGAATCTAGAGAATATAGTTACAAAATACTTTAAAATATACAAATATTATCGCTTATTCGGTCTTCCCAACCAACCTAGACTTGACACGAGTAGAAATTTAGAAGTTACAAATATAAGGAAAATCTCGTAATTTTTATCATGGAAAGAGTAGCATATAAAAATATAATGGATAATTAAACCATGGTTTATATTCGGCCAGTCGACAAAAACCGAATTCCAAATTCTTCCTTTTGACTGACAACAAAGGATGGTTAGAATTTGCCTCTCATTCTTTTATTGCGGCAGCAGAGATTTCGGGCGAAATAAGCCCCGCCACTGATGACGTCATAGCCAATCACGTTGTCTTCCAGTTAGCAGCGGTCACAATACATCCCCTCACAAAATCTCAATATAGAAACTTGTAACCATAAGGAATGTATTGTGGCTATGACGTCATCAGGGGGTGGGGCTTATTTTGTCCGGAATCTCTGCTGCGGCTATAGTTGGATACTAAAAGATGAAAACTGCTATTCTGGCTTCATTCAAATTACCAAGCAATTTGATAATGGAACTCTCTGACAGACTCGCTGCAGTACTTGGGTATTTACATCTCATTGGAATATTAATTGAAATAACTATTAATCAATTTGCATTTCATTTGATACAAGTATTTTTCTTCTTTCTAGTGGAAATATTTCATAAGTAATTAAGGACTGAAATTTTGACGTTTGCATTGTAAAAAAAAAAAAAAAAAAAAAAAAAAAAAAAAAAAAAAAAAAAAAATGTTGGTAAACAGTTTTGATTAACATCGAGTTCGAGTTCTTAATTCCAAGAGATTCCATTTCCAAATAAACAATTAACTAATTTTAGTTTGGTTTCTAGAAACTATGAATGTATTTTGTCACACATAAACAAAGCTAATGTATTTGAATTTATCAGAAATTTTACTTCTTTTGTCACACATAAAGAAAGCTATTGTATTTGAATTTATCAGAAATTTTACTTCTTTTGTCACACATACACAAAAGCTAATGTATTTGAATTTATCAGAAATTTTACTTCTTTTGTCACACATACACAAAGCTAATGTATTTGAATTTATTGGAAATTTGACTACTTTTGTCACACATAAACAAAGCTAATGTATTTGAATTTATTAGAAATTTTACGTCTTTTGTCACACATACACAAAGCTAATGAATTTGAATTTATTAGATATTTGACCTATTTGTCACACATACACAAAGCTAATGTATTTGAATTTATTAGAAATTTTACTTCTTTTGTCACACATACACAAAGCTAATGAATTTGAATTTATTAGAATTTTGGTAAATAAAATTAAGCTTTTATATATCTGAACTCCTTAAAAAAAAAAAAAAAAAAATATATATATATTATATATATATATATATATATATATATATAGATAGATAGATAATTTATATATATATATATATATATATATATATATATATATATATATATATATATATGAGAAATTATACCTTAGGTAGAACAAACTCAAAGTTGATAAGTTAAAAACCCTTTACGATTAAAACGTATTATACTAATAAATAAAATATCAATCCCCTTTGGAGTTAAGGAGGAAACATTAAGAAAAAATATAAGTGATATAAACTAAAATATCTAGACATCCTGAATAAACCTCCAATTTAAATCTTAATAAGCACCATCGATAAAAAAAATCTAATTACGACATCTCAGTCAAAATCTATAAAAAAAAAAAAAAAAAAAAAAAAAAATATATATTTATGTTCCGGTCAGAAGAGCGTGTATGACATTTCATCCGTTTCTATGTGTTTCAACTAAAAAAAAAAAAAAAAAAAAAAAAAACTAGGTTTGATAGACAATTTTCTATTTATCACAGATTTTTATAACTTAATTTATCTCTTATATTTACTATAAATTCCTTTTCTTATCCATTAATGAAATTAATATTATATTTTTCCCTCCCGAATGAATTCGGCCCAAGTCTATTAAGTCGAGCTTGATTCACTGGGCCGGCAAATCTCTTTACCTATGCAACCTCACCTTGAAATCCAAAGCTATAAGATCAGACTCATTACGAATAACTGTCAATAATTCTTCTCAGGCATTATTTCAAACGTAATTCTAATTTCGGCTAAAACCGTCAACGCATAATCTTCCGACTATGAAAAAGAATAATCTAAATATATTATAAACTTTTCTGAAAGAGTAGATGATGATAAACAAAAACTAAAATTGTTCTTCTAATTCGAGAAAAACCCAATTAATTGAGTTTGTCACTTCCAAACAATTCACACGAAAATCTAGTTCGGATTTACGCTTGAATTTACACGCAGTTGCCTATCACTATGGAAGACCACGTTAACTTTGTGTATCTTTGGTCATATCGTGCTTTAATTTATAGCTTGGACAGAGCGAGAGCCACTGAGCTTCAAACCATATGGTTTCAGTAACTGCACATCAACATGACTATAAATGAGAGTTTAAGAGTAATAGATATTCAAGAATAATAATAATAATAATAATAATAATAATAATAATAATTTCAATAATAATAATAATAATAATAATGGAAAACGTGCTGTGTACAACTCCTTCATTGCAGATTGAAAAACAAACTATTTCCTCCCTTCTATACCAGACTCTGGAACTAACTTTCCGATTAGGTTTTACATGACTATTTAAACTCTCTACCCAAAGGCAGGAAGGAAGAAGTGATTGGGGTGGGGGTGGGGGTGGGGGTGGGGGCTGGAAGGCATAGAAGAGGCGACGTGGGGGGGGGGGGGAGTCTTAAGATAGGTCAATTAGCCTGCAATGTACGAGTTGAGTTTGACTCGTTGGGCTAATTAAACTCCTTCTTTTAATATTTTTCCTTGTTGGAGCCCTTGGGCTTATAGCATCCTGTTTTTCCAACTAGGATTGTAGCTTAGCTAGTAGTAGTAGTAGTAGTAGTAGTAGTAGTAGTAACAATAATAACAATAATAATAATAATAATGATAATAATACTAATAATAAGAACTGGGCTAATTAATCTACTCTTCATATTTTTCCCTGTTGGAGCCCTTAGGCTTATAGCATCCGGCTTTTCCAACTAGCTTAGTAAGCTTAGTAAGTAATAATAATAATAATAATAATAATAATAATACTCGCCATGTAAGAAATTTGTAACGAAAACAAATCCAATGTAAAGGGGAGTGCCAATTATTACTACTACTATTATTATTATTATTATTTGCTAAGCTAAAACCCCAGTTGAATAAAGCAGGAGAGGCTCCAACAGGGAAAATAGCCCTGTGAGGAAAGGAAACAAGGCAAAATAGAATATTTATGAACAGTAACATTAAAATAAATATTTCCTATAAAAACTAAGTACTTTAACAAAACAAGAGGAAGTGAAATAAGATAGGATAGTGTGCCCGTGTGTACCCTCAAGCAAGAGAACTCTAATTTCCCAACATGTTACCAAAAAAAAATTAAAACTGGAACTAAGAAAGATTTTCACCCACAGTTGAATCTATCTTAATAGATCTCCAAGATCAGAAGCGTCGCTTGATTAAATGAAAATATCTGCTGCTTCCTCCGGTGCCTTAGATGACCGCGGAGGTAGCAGCAGTAGGGGACTCAGCAGTATGAAGCTTCATCTGTGGTGGAAATGTGGGAGGTTGGGCTGTGGCACCCTAGCAGTACCAGCTGAACTCGGCTGAGTCCCTGGTTAGGCTGGAGGAACGTAGAGAGTAGAGGTCCCCTTTTTTGTTTTGTTTCTTGTTGATGTCGGCTACCCCCCCAAAATTGGGGGAAGTGCCTTTGGTATATGTATGTATGTATGTATGTACAAACTTGTCAATATTTGCACCCTTTAGCGTCATAGATGTGATTCAGGATTTTTTTTTTTTTTTTTTTTTTTGTAGAATGCCTAATTCCTTTTAACATAATTTTCACATACAACATACAGCTGATAATGAAATCTATCAACAATCATATTTTTCGTAAAACAGTAAACCAAATAAAATTCTGAAAATACTCTATATCTAATACCATCAAAAGAACTCTTAAGATGTTTACACAGACTTAAAAAGTCTTTGGAAAAGGCTTACATTGCTTTGTCAAAATAAGAAAGTGGGACTTGGGAAAACGTTTGAGTTTTGAGACAAAGGCACCGACGGCCAAATTGGAAAAGGAAGAAGGTAAACAAATCGACGAGGAAAAGGAACATGATTATTCCTTTTTTTAATCCACTAATGGAAATACCGAAGAGAAGTTAGGCTTCTGTCTCTCATGGCCTAAAATAAGAAACAGAATGAGGCTGATATACATACGACATTTGGTTCCGAAGAGAGAACTGGACTGAATGTCACTCGTAATGAGACTATTTTAATAATTAGCGTCTGGAATTTCTTTCTTTATTACTAGCTAAGCTACAATCCTAGTTGGAAAAGCAGCATGCTATTAGCCCAATGTTTTCAACAGAAGAAATACCCCAATGAGCAGAGGAAATAGGGAAGCAAATAGAATAGTGTGACTGAGTGAGGGAGTGTACCCTCAAGCAAGAGAACTCTAACCCAAGACAGTGCAAAACCAAGGTACATAGGCTATGGCACTACCCAAGACTAGAGGACAATGGTTTGATTTTGGAGTGTCCGATGTAATAACGTCCCTGACTGGTGAACCCCGTTAGTTTCTATGGCCCCTGCAACCTCTCCATCCTTGTGAGCTAAGGATGAGGGTTTGGGGAGCCTATAGGTTTATCTGTTGAGTCATCAGCAGCCATTGTCACGCCCTCTTTGGTCCTAGCTTGGGTGGAGAGGGGGCTTGGGCGCTGATCATATGTATATGGTCAGTCTCT
>NC_090733.1:128418904-128428904 GCF_036898095.1 Palaemon carinicauda | reverse complement strand
TATATAAAATGTGAGCCGTTACAGTTGACGTTACCATATATCATTCATATCTGCAGTAATATATTACGTATCTCATTATGTATGTCTCGTGTAAATAAATACACCACCTATGTACTTATGTATGTGTATGAATTGTATTACCATGTTATTATGCATACTTATCCATTGCATTAGGAAGTGTGGCAACGCCCCGAGGACATGGCAACATTGTAGCCTACTTTCCCGCCTTTGAGCATCAAAGGCGGGAAAGTGCTCGGCTTATCTATCGTTCGTCACCCAAGGCAGACCATTTTGCTGCCTGTTGTATATAATTCTTTTATTGCACCTTCTCAATAGAACTTACATTAATTTAAGAGTGTTTCCTTCCCAACCTCGCAATGAACAACACCCCCCCCCCCACCACCACACACAATAATGAAGTCCTTTCGTGTCAGACAATTTTCCTTCAGACGTTTGGTTTCAATCAAAAGTTTATCGAAAACATTAGTACCAATAATTATTTTTCAAATTAAAAAAAAATACTCAAGAGAAGCAGGGAATGTAATCCATGGCCAAATCTCCCTAACAATTAACTATGTAATGTAACTAAATTCTCTCTCATATAAAACAACCACTGTAGCATAGGTCTAAACTCAAGCCAACGTAAAACTGAAAACGTTTTACATATATCTTAACCAAACATGAATTTGCTCTTCGTATTCCAGCCAAGCTATAACCAAATTCAGGTTCGTTTTAATTTAAACCTTAGAAGATATTTCGATTGCACATTTCAAAACCACGCAAATTGCTGTAAATGAATAACGATGAGAAAATACATTCACCTACACGGCAGGAACCATATCTCTTTAGCTTTATGGCCCTTTTCATTGAACACTTTATTTAGCAATATCCATAAACTTTCATGATACAGTACTTCATATGAAGCAATTGAACTGCAAATAAAAGCAAGTAAGAACATTATTCCTAGCTTTCTATAAATCTAAAAGTATATTTTAGCTTATCAAGTGCAATGCATGTTTTCTATATTATTATTATTATTATTATTATTATTATTATTATTATCATAACCTAAGCTTAAACGCTAGTTAGAAAAGCAGAATGCTGTGAGCCCAAGTGCTCCAACAAGGAAAATTAGCCCTGTGAGGAAAGGATACAAGGAAATAAATAAACTACATGAGAAGTAATGAACAATCAAAATAAAATATCTTAAGAACAGTAACAACAATAACTCTTCTAGTGCCTGGGCTAAACAAGGCACAAGACGAGTTGGAAAACCCAGGGCTACATGGCTGAGGACTATGAAGCGTAAAGTAAGAGATGATGAATGGAGAAGTATTGAATTAAAAGCTCAAGATCGAAACGACAGGCGAAATCTAATAGAGGGCTTTGCGTCAATAGGGGTAGGAGGAGGAGACGATGATGATGAACAGCAATAAAGTATCATTCATATATAAGCTATAAAATCTTCAAATAAACAAGAGGAAGAAATATAAGATTGAATAGTGTGCCCGAGTGTACCCTTAAGCATCTAGAGAACTCTAACCCAAGACATGCAAGACCATGGTACAGAGGCTATGGCACTACCCAAGACATCCAAGACCATGGTACAGAGGCTATGGCACTACCCAAGACTAAAGAACAATGGTTTGATTTTGGAGTCTCCGACTCCTAAAAGAGCTGCTTACCATAGCTAAAGTCTCTTCTACCCTTAACAAGAGGAAAGTGGCTACTGACCAAGTGCAGTCACCCCTTGGGTAAAGAAGAATTGCCAGGGAAGCCACAGCCGAGATAGTTTGTTAACGTTTTGACGACGTCAACCTAAGTATGGAGAATGTGTGTGATAACCACAGGACAAATTGACGTCTTTGGAAAGTTGACGACAAAATCAGAAAAAGTCCACGTAAATTACGTTTGTGTGACAGAGCCTTAAGCTTAGTAGGCCCCTACTTCCCTTTATAGACCTAGCCTGAAATCTGATCCAATATAAAACCGCAGTAAGTTAGAATTAAATAACACTAAATTCTAATTAATTCTAATTCTAATGGACCGATATCGAACATAACCTTAGTGAGTAATGGTTAAAGTTATAAAAAGTCGCAAAGTGAGGACACATTGAAACCCCAGTCAGAGTAGGTATAAAAATGCTGTCTATAAAGCTACAAAATGCACGGCATTTGGTAATTTAACATTTTACCTTTTTCGATGTTCATTAAACAGAATAGATACCTGTGTGACTAAGTAGTTTTATTTTCTATTTAATTTTTAATTAGTTATATTCATCAAGTAAGTCTTGGTCACTATAACCATCTGGGAGCCGTTTTCATTCATACTTCTACCATTAGACCATATAGAAGACGATGATAACTTACTCATAATTTTGACTTATAGTATCTAGATAGTGAAATTATATTTCTAAAAACTCGAGGATATAATTGCCATGAGAGCTGGAAAGTTCATTCATGATAATGAGTATATGATATATGAACGGGTAATTATAATCAAATTGCGTATCATAGGAGACTCCTAAAGTTGAGCAATTTTGGGGTTTAAAACCATGGGAGGTTATTTCTTGATATCCCAAGAAATGTTAACGCCCAAGCTCTTGCTAATTTTCAAAATTAAGATATTTGGGGATGACTAGTCCTATAGAATGGAGCTTGACTGAAAAACTTTTTAGTAAACTATACCCAAAAATGCTTCTTTTAACCTATAACAACAATCCAAGCATGCCTCTCGTTGCAATTGGCATCAATATTAGGCCTACAACACTAACAATATAAAACCTGTGAAATCAAATTAGGCTTTTATAGAGTAGTTTGCTGAACAAAAGTTATTCACAAAGACAACCTCTCTCATATATCTTACTGTACTCAATATTATGAATTAACCCATTCTAACTGACTATTCATCTCTAACCCAACCTGTTTGCAATTAAGCTCCGAATGGCACGAAATCTATCATTCTGATCCGATTCATATAATTGCATAGTTGACTGAAGGTTTTATTAAAAAGTACATTTAACTCATAGTCGTAAAGGCAAAGAATGTAAAGTTGTGATATGGATACAACTAGCGGATATAAATACACACGACACACGATATACACCGTTTATTCAACTCGGCCACAACGCCACGAGAGTGTTTTCAGAAACTATGTTCCCGCGATTATTTGAAAAGTAACGTATTTTATGTGGGTGGCCAGTGTGCATTGCCATCTAGATATCATATAAAGCCAGTGGCATTGCCGTCTAGATATCATATAAAGCCAGTGGCATTGCCGTCTAGATATCATATAAAGCCAGTGGCATTGCCGTCTAGATATCATATAAAGCCAGTGGCATTGCCGTCTAGATATCATATAAAGCCAGTGGCATTGCCGTCTAGATATCATATAAAGCCAGTGGCCACACTTTGTGCTCCCCTACGGCCTGCCTAAGGCAAGAGCCCGTGTATTGCACAAAGGTAAGGCAATCTGACACAGACAGACAGACAGACAGACAGACTTTGTGCTCGCCCCTCTGCAGTTGCCACTGTGTGATGTGTTACATGTTTTGAAAATACAAAATACTGAAATGATTCTCGGCGTCGTCAACAAAGACCACACCATTTTCCAGCTTGACTATCAACCTAAGTAGGCCGAGTCTGGCCATAATGGCTGCAGGTGAAATAATTGGGTGTGTTTCGGAAGAGAGATTTGTGGGATCAACGTGATCCTCACTACTTAAGTGTTACTTTCTTTTAACTATGGTTAACCAATTGACTATTTTTTTAAATACTGGTAATTTTTTATTCTAATATAATGCAGCCAAATATTAGTTTGAATTTAAATATCTCACAATTACTTCTGTTTCCTTTATAAATAAAGTAGGTCTCACACAGGAATAACCCAATTTGCAATTAGTTTTGTAAAAACAAAATCATATCCATATTTCACTTTCAATTATTTTAAATATGTCACTAAGTCTTCGGTAAGGAAGAATTGTTGTCTGCGTTTCATCGTTTGTTCTGTAGACCCGACTAAAAGTATTGTAAGCAAATAATCAATACGTAAATATTAATAAAACTTGCTTCTGTATAAAAGTGACAATATGAATTGTAAAATTCACTTCGTTCCCTTCTCTGTTTATTGAAATCACAAATCCATACTCGATATGGTGTATCGTTTAGTTTAAAACTTACAGTAGGGGAACCCTACTCTCTACAGGACCTCCACTGTCACTTTATCTTGTTCGTTCAAGTATCTGAATGCATAATAACAGACTGTTCCTTTGAGTACTATAGAAGATGGGTTTACTAAATTTGCAGAAATAGTATCTAATCTTTCTCGTCCTTTATAAGTATTTTTTTAAAACCATTTTGTAACACACTTCGACAAAACGACGTGAAGGCTAACATGCTTTATTCACAATTCCATCAATTTTTTATTTTTTCAGATTTCATGCAATCCTCCATTTGAAGCATTGTTGCAATGTATACATTTCACTGTAACTGCAATTCTTTTTTTCGAAGTGTTATTTCAATGTATACAATAGTTACACAGTCGACATTATTCACCAATTGATATAACTCCAATACCCACTATATGCTAAAACATCAAGATTTGATGCGTTATCCATCCAAAGATTCAAGTCTCCACAAATAACTAATTCAATTTCGATTAAAAGCAATTTCCTACCACAAATGATATAATGAAAATATGGTTTCATTGTAGTGTATTACAGGGCAATGTAACCTAGGAAACCAACTACTTTTTCTTATAGGAAAAATTACGCTCCCTTCGAAAATAACACTCGTTCCCGTCGCAAATGAATAGTTTCAGGAATATATATACATCTATATCCTCCGATAATGGGGGACCCCTAGTGGGAACTCGGGGTTTTGGGTGGGGAAGGAAATCATATATTTTCTGTGCGAAATCACACCCTGTAATACAATACAAATTTACCGAAAATATGGGTCTTTTCGGTTTGAGTGCCTATCGAATTTTAATGTTTTTTTTTTATTCCAATATATGTATTTTGATGTGGAAAACCCAAAAATGATAACCATTTTGTGGAGAAATTATTTATTGATGGATGTGATAGGTAGTGGCTGTAAGGGGGGGGTCGCAGGGGCTAGGCCTAGGTAGGGGTACAGGGCCCTAGGTTAGGTGGTTGTATTAGGTTCGGTAGTGTCCCAAAAATAACTGTGGCCTTAAGGGGGGTCGCAGGGGGGGGGGGGGGAGGCCCCCCCCCCCCGGTAGGCCTAGGTAGGGATACAGGGCCCCTATGCTAGGTTAGGTGGGTTTTCTTAGGTTCAGTAGTGCCCTGAAAATCAAGAAAGCGCACAGAGAAATCGCAGCATTTCAGTAAGATATTGATTGATATAAGCCAATCTAAGTGTTAATAAATAATTTCTCCACAAAATGGTTATCATTTTAGGGTTTTCCACATCAAAATACATACTTTGGAATAAAAAAAACATTTAAATTCGATAGGCACTCAAACCGAAAAGATCCGGAACTCGGGGTTTTGGGTGGGGAAGGAAATCATATATTTTCTGTGCGAAATCACACCCTGTAATACAATACAAATTTACCGAAAATATAGCTTTTGTTCTAAACGAAAGTTTCATTTCAAAATGTTGTATATTGCCTGGGTCACGTGGCCAGGCACAGCCTCTTGCAACAGGGTTGCCAGTTTGGCCTTTTTTCAGGTTAAAAACTTCAAATTTGGGCTTTTTTTAAATTGGTTAACTTTAGCAATATCATAAAAAAAAAGGTTGGCCTTAAATGCTACACTTTTGACCTTTTTTTACTAAGGGGTTGGCCTTTTAAATTTGCAGTTGATCAGAAGTTGGCCTTTTCTCACTTAGAAAACCTGGTAACCCTGTCTTGCAATTCTGCAGCCCGTAAACAGATCAAAAGTAAACAATGTCACGTAAAAGCTAAATCTAGTTTCTTACCTATTTCAACCAAGCTTTCATTTGCGCGGTCCTAGGAAGCAACATTATTCCGCTTGAAACATTACTTCAAAAGGGAAAACACTACACTATAACAACTAGTTTAAATCCAAAAGTAAACAATGTCACGTAAAAGCTAAATCTAGTTTCTTACCTATTTCAACCAAGCTTTCATTTGCGTGGTCCTAGGAAGCAACACTATTCCTCTTGAAACATTACTTCAAAAGGGAAAACACTACACTATAACAACTAATATTCACATAAAACAAAAAAAAAACAACGATACAGCTCCTCCTCTTCGACTTGAGTTGAGAGTGAGACTGCCCGGGCCCGAAGGAGCACATCATGCGCATGCGCCGTCTGAGTGTAACAGGTGTTCTTCCAGCCAGGGTTGCCAGGTTTTCTAAATAAGAAAAGGCTAACTTCTAATCAAGAGAAGCTTTAAAAGCCCAACCAATTAGTAGAAAAAGGCCAAATATGTAGTATTTAAGCCCCGCCTTTTTCATATTACTAAAGGCCAACCAATAGTTAAAAAAGGCCAAATTTGAGAGTTTTGGGGGCCTGATAAAGGCCAAACTGGCAACCCTGCTTCCAGCCTTGTTCGAGACGTTAGGTCACAAGTATTTTCAATTATTTTCTTTACTACTAAAAGACATATCTTGGTTAATATTTCTTTTATTATTGTGATAAAACAGTGGCACGATTATTGCCTTATCGAAAAAAAAAGGTTTGGAAAGCTCAGAACTTCGAACAACCGACTCCGTAGTTATAAACAGTTTAAGACGTTGGGTCACAAGTATTTTCAAGTATTTTCTTTACTACTAAAAGATATATTTTGATTATTATTTCTGTTATCATTCATTGTGTTAAAACAGTGGCACGATTATTGCCTTATATGGGAAAAAAGGCTTTGGAAAGCTCAGAACTTCGAACAACCGACTCCGTAGTTATAAACAGTTTAAGACGTTGTGTCACAACTATTTTCACGTATTTTTTTTACTAATGAAAGACAGATTTTGGTTAATATTTCTATTATCATTAATTACGATAAAACAGTGACACGATTAATGCCTTATTTGGGAAAAAAAAAGTTTGGAGAGCTCAGAACTTCAAACAACCGACTCCGTATTATAAAACAGGTTTGTATAGTAGTGTTCTACCACAATGTATACAACCGTGGATGTTATTATAGTACTTCTATGTGTTATGGTCTGGATTTCTCGTCAATATCGGTTTTTGATGTTGTTGATAGTTTATTTTATGACATGTCTGTTTTGACGTTGTTTCTTATTTTAGAATGATTTATTGTTAATTTGTTCTCTTCATTTATTTATTTCCTTATTTCCTTTCCTCACTGGGCTATTTTTCCCTGTTGGAGCCCCTGGGCTTATAGCATCTTGCTTTTTCCAACTAGGGTTGTAGCTTGGATAGTAATAATAATAATAATAATAATACTTATAATAGCAAACTAAGCGTTATTGTGTTGCCATATATGACTGATTTCACCATGTTACCTTAGTAGAAGGACTTGTGAGTTGTGATCAAGAGGTCCTGGGTCCTGGGTCCTTTGTTGAGGTGAATTCTGAAGTCTGAATCATGATCATGTAGGCCTAGTTAGTTGATTTTGATGGGTTTTAGCTGAAAATCTCAATGAAAACCAGAAAGCTAACATTCTGAAGCCATCTCAACTACGGCGGAAAAGTAAGCATAGACCTATACAGTATGTTTTGTGTGTGTATATATATATATATATATATATATATATATATATATATATATATATATATGTGTGTGTGTGTGTGTGTGTGTGTGTGTGTGTGTATCTGGTATTTACGCTTAAATATCCGTTTGGAGGTAGAAAGCTAATAAACTCTCTCTCTCTCTCTCTCTCTCTCTCTCTCTCTCTCTCTCTCTCTCTCTCTCTCTCTCTCTCTCTCTTAAAACATTTCACTACTACTATTATTATTATTATTTTGTGTATGTATGTAGGTGCGTGTTTATGACGTACGAGAGATAAAGCTGACTAGAAGTTGTGGAAGAAATGCTGGAACAGAATGTCCTTTTAAAATGTTGAGTAGCTGTTTATGCATTGGGCGTTTTGCATAATGGGTCGTCCTTTGCCCATCAATTAAAGCGGCAATATTATTATTATTATTATTATTATTATTATTATTATTATTATTATTATTATTATTATTATTATTATTTGCTAAGCTACAATCGTAGTTGGAAAAACAGAATGCTACAAACTCAGGGGCCCCAACAGGGAAAATAGCCCAGTGAGAAAAAGGAAACAAGGAAAAATGAAATATTTTAAGAAGAGTAACAACATTAAATTAAATGTTATTTCTTTATTATTTTTAAATCTTCCCTTATAAATATAAAAATTTCGCTGTCAAAGAAACTACACTCACACAAATATATATATATATATATATATATATATATATATATATATATATATATATATATATATATATATATATATATATATATATTAGTAGCTAAGCTACAATCCTAGTTAGAAAAGCAGAATGCTATAAGCCTAAGAGCTCCAATAAGGAAAATAGCCTCGTAAGGAGAGGAAACATATAATAGTGTGCCTGTGTGTACCATCAAGTAAGAAAACTAACCCAAGACAGTGAAAGACCCTGGTACAGAGGCTATGGCACTACCAAAGACTAGAGAACAATGATTTGATTTTGGAGTGTCTCCTAGAAGAGCTGCTTGCCATAGCTAAAGAGTCTCTTCTACCCTTACCAAGAGGAGAGTAGCCAATGAACAATTACAGTGCAGTAGTTAACCCATTGAGTGAATAAGAATTTTTCGGTTATCTTAGTATTGGCAGGTGTATGAAGACAGAAGAGAATGTACAAAGAATAGGCCCAACTATTCAATGTATGTGTAGGTAAAGGGAAAATTGAGCAGTAACCAGAGAGAAGTCCTAGTACTGTCTGGCCAGTCAAAGGACCCAATACCTCTCTAGCGGTATATATATATATATATATATATATGTATAATATATATATATATATATATATATATATATATATAGTATAGATATATATATATATATATATATATATATATATATATATATATATATATATATTATATATGAGTACCTGAATCCTCAATTTTTCTGGCGCAAGGTGTAAAGTGGAAAAATTTATATATATATATATATATATATATATATATATATATATATATATATATATATATATATATATATATATATATACATATATATATATATATATATATATATATATTTATATACTATATATATATATGTATGTATATATATATATATATATATATATATATATATATATATATATTTATATACTATATGTATATATATATATATATATATATATATATATATATATATATATATATATATATATATACTGTATATATAAACAGAATTGAGTCGATAATTAAATAGATATTCCTGACTCCATAAACAGTAACCCACTAATCACCACAATATCGTACAAAGTGAACGAGATACTTCAACATTCTCCCTCCTTAAGTTTTCCCCGATTTTCATCATCACTCTCTTCTCTTCTATCTCCTCTTCCCATTCTGCTTTATCTTCCCATTTTCTTCCTTTAAATATAAAAAAGAAATCCATGCTAAAACAAAAGGGTCTAAGCTGCCAATCGTTTTAATCCACCGAGCTTTTAGTGGAATGAATCCATTCCAAAACACGTCCGCCGATGATGATTTTGGAATAGATTTTTCATGTTGTTATTTGCTGACCATAAATGTGTCAGGGAAGCATTTTGAGCGTTTGGTAGTTGCAGTCGTGGAATATACTTTATTATTATTATTATTATTATTATTATTATTATTATTATTATTATTATTATTATTATTATTACCCGGTTTATTTATTTATTTATTTGTCTGTGTGTTTGTGGAAAAGGATTACGTCAGAACTAGGCCTACTCAACGGATTTTGACGAAATTTTCAACACCCCATTAAATTTTGGAGATGATCCGGATATGCATATTTTGCCTTTTTAAACGTAACGTCAAAAAAATAGATG
>NC_090733.1:128413904-128416404 GCF_036898095.1 Palaemon carinicauda | reverse complement strand
TCACAAACAAAGTTCTTGAAATCCTTATTTATAGGTTATGGGCCACAATGGGGCCTGGATAAGTAAATCATTGAATATCTTCGGCAAAGAAAAAGTCAATTTGTCGTAATGGAAAAGAGACTTTTTGCTAAACAAAATGAGATTATGAAAATTAAAATGCCACTTTCTATAAAAAGAAAAGTATTTAATCAGAGAAAAAAAAGTATATCTATACTTAATATAGTTTATGCTTTCATGGATGGAATTTACGTCTAAGAAAGTCAATTAACTTCACAACAAAAATTCTCAAAAACCTGGTTCATCGGTTATGGGCCACAATGGGGCCTGGATAAGCAATTCATTGAATATCTTCGGCAAAGAAAAAGTCAATTTGTCGTAATGGAAAAGAGACTTTTTGCTAAACAAAATGAGATTATGAAAATTAAAATGCCACTTTCTATAAAAAGATAAGCATTTAATCAGAGACAAAAAAAAGTATATCTATACTTAATATAGTTATGCTTTCATGGATGGAATTTACGTCAAAGAAAATCAATCAACTTCACAAGCAAAGTTCTTAAAATCCTTATTTATAGGTTATGGGCCCCAATGGGGCCTGATAAGTAAATCATTGAATATCTTCGGCAAAGAAAAAGTCAATTTGTCGTAATGGAAAAAGAGACTTTTTGCTAAACAAAATGAGATTATGAAAATTAAAATGCCACTTTCTATAAAAAGAAAAGTATTAATGAGAGACAAAAAAAAAATCTATACTTGGTTTAGATTATGCTTTTTATTGCTGGATTTATGTCAAAGAAAATCAATCAACTTCACAAGCAAAGCTCTTAAAATCCTTATTTATAGGTGATGGGCCACAATGGGACCTGATAAGTAAATCATTGAATATCTTCGGCAAAGAAAAACTCAATTTGTCGTAATGGAAAAGGGAACTGGTCTCCTCTTCCACGGAATATATTTCCTCTCTTAAAGAGCGATGTCAGTGAAGACTCCCTCACAAGCCTCGCCGGACCTCACAGTGACTTCATTAACTTCTCAAAGGACTCTCCTTACAGCGTACTTCTCTCTCTCCCTCTCTCTCTCTCTCTCTCTTCTCTCTCTCTCTCTCTCTCTCTCTCTCTCTCTCTCTCTCTCTCCTCTCTCTCTCATTTATTAATGCATGGAAGACGAGTTTTAGCTCGTGTCTTCTATTCTTGAAATATTTTCATTTTCATTGTCCATTACTTCTCTTAGAGTTTATTTATTCAATTGTTTCATTTTCTCACTGGGATATTTTTCTCTGGTGGAGCCCTTGGGCTTATAGCAACCTGCTTTTCCAATTAGGGTTGTAGCTTAGCTAATAATAATAAAAATAATAATAATAATAATTATTATTATTATTATTATTATTATTATTATGATTATTATTATTAAAATGAATAAATGATAATGATGATGATAATAATAATATAATAATAATAATAATGATAATAATGATAAAATTACAACAACAACAATGATACTACTACTACTACTACTACTACTACTACTAATAATAATAATAATAATAATACCCTCTAAGAAGTGGCCTATATAAATGTGTTTCCTGACCATCCGTCAACTGTTAATGTATTAGAATATTCTCATTTCAGTTTACTGAAAATCAATTGGAAAAAAACTCCAAACGAGTGCCCTGAGGAATTTTCATTTCGCCTGATAATTAAAGCCTTCGCTTTCTCCATTTTTAAACGCAATGAGAATTACAACCAGCCTCCATTTATCGAGGCCAGCGTTCACTATGTTTAGAAACCATTAATTTCCTTTAGTTTTAATTACCTTTAATTCAATTACCTTTAGTTTTCATTCATTTATATGCTGAATCAATTACATTTTAATCCCATTTATTCAATGAAGCATTAGTTATACGAAAAGCGCCTTTATCTATCATGGTGTTCTATATTTAAAATCATGTATTTTACGAAGTTGAATACATGGCAGGACAGGATTAGAAATGAAACTATAAAAGAGACTACTTGATTGCCATATGTAGGTAAGATCATGGTGAGGGGTAGATGGAGATGGTTTGGGCATGATCTTCGCACTCCCAAGAGAGGTTAGTTCACCAAGTTTCACCTGGGCTCCACAATGCACTAGACGAGTTGGAAGACCCAGGTCCACATAGATTACTCGAGTGCCATATGGAAGTGAGATCATGGTAAAGGGTAGATGGAGATGGTTTGGGCACGCTCTTCACACTCCATAAGAGAGATTAGTTCACTAAACTTTCAACTGGGCTTCTAAAGGTACTAGAAGATTTGGAAGACCCAGGCCTACATAGATACTCGAGTGTCATATGTGGATGAGATCATGATGAGGGGTAGATGGAGATGGTTTGGGGCATGCTCTTCGCACTTCCCAAGGGATATTAGCTCACCAAACTTTCAACTGGGCTCCACAATGCACTAGAAGAGTTGGAAAACCCAAGCCTATTTGGCTGAGGACTATAAAGGGTGAAGTAGGAGAT
>NC_090733.1:128408563-128413404 GCF_036898095.1 Palaemon carinicauda | reverse complement strand
CGCTTATCGAACACAAAAGGACTACACTTAGTATCAGTTCCTTTTACCCCTCATTTATTATGTTTAGAACCCATTTTTTGACACAATTTGAACTCATTTATTTGTTTATTATTCCAGAACCTTTTCATTCAGCATCATTTGTGCGCTAACGACCATACGTTTATGTTTGTATAGCCTCAATAAATCTAAGGTTGGCAAATCAGAATTCGTTAGTGAATGTCTTCCATTCTCATTATCATACGGCGTATAGAAATCATTTATCTATACAAGGAATTTCAGAAGCCATACACTGAAAGAAAGATAATTCTATTTCTTCTGAGTCTCTCTCTCTCTCTCTCTCTCTCTCTCTCTCTCTCTCATCAATTGCTAACTCATTGTTATGAATCGTTGTATAAGAAAAAATTGACTCGACTGGACTTCTTTTCGTATAGAGTGAAAAAAGGAAAACCAGTATTTCTCTTCCGGTAGATTTACAATAGTCATGGTCTCTCTCTCTCTCTCTCTCTCTCTCTCTCTCAGCAATTGCTAACTCATTTTCATGAATTGCTATATAAGAAATAAGTTGACTCGACTGGAGTTCCTTTTGTATAGAGTAAAAAAGGAAAACAATTTCTTGCAATAGACTTACAATCGTAGTGATCTCTCTCTCTCTCTCTCTCTCTCTCTCTCTCTCTCTCTCTCCACTGGAGTAGGGAATAGGTACTAAGATTGCTTGTGTTTGATGGGCAGTTTATGACCCTCCCAGCCTCTTAATGTTGGGGCGGGTACTAGGACCGTCTTATATGGCTGACGAATTTTCCCTCTTTTTCTTCTCTTTAACACACACATACACACACACACACACACACACACACACATATATATATATATATATATTGATTTAAAAGCTCTAGATCAAGATGACTGGCGAAATCTAGCCGAGGGCCCTTTGTGTCAATAGGTGTAGGAGGAGATGATTGATATATATATTATATATATGTGTGTGTGTGGTGTGTATATATATATATATATATAATATGCATATATATACATACATACATACATACATACATACATTCATACATACATACATACATATATATGTATATTTATATTTATGTATATATATATATGTGTGTGTGTATGTATGTGTGTGTGTTTCATACAGATAGATGGATAGATAGACAGATATATTCTGATTTCTTCACAGTCACAATTGAAACCCTTCTAATTTCCTAATTAAAAATTTGCATTTGAATCCAAAAATCTACGATCAAGCTGGAAGCAATTATGGCCTTCGGCGCAATCATCCTTTTTCCAACAAATTGGGCCTAATCACAAAAGCAATTATTTTCTAGGCCTAAATAATTCTCAACGTTCAGATGTTAATTCTTAGGGGCGATTCATTCCTTACTTTAGAATCTCTCTCTCTCTCTCTCTCTACTCTCTCTCTCTCTCTCACAAAGGCATAAACCTCTGGATCAGATGTTCTCTCTCTCTCTGGATCAGACGTTCTCTCTCTCTCTCTCTCTCTCTCTCTCTCACAAAGGCATAAACCTCTGGATCAGACGTTCTCTCTCTCTCTCTCTCTCTCTCTCCTCTCTCTCAAGAATAAGTTAGACAAAATCATATAAACCTCTCTATACGTTCAAAAGTTTTTTTTTATAGTTCATAGAGGAAATATTTATTTCAATGGTGCTACTCTTCTTTAAATATCTTATTTTTTCCTGGTTGCCCTTTCCTAACTGGGCTATTTTCCCTGATGAAGCCCCTGGGCTTATAGTATCCTGCTTTTCCCACTAGGGTTGTAGCTTAGCAAGTAATAATAATAATAATAATAATAATAATAATAATAATAATAATAATAATGATAATAATAATAAAAGAAAATGGAATCTCCTCGGATGGACTAAAAAGTCTTTGGGCCATCCAAAAGCCTTGTAACTCTCTCTCTCTCTCTCTCTCTCTCTCTCTCTCTCTCTCTGTCTCTCTCTCTCTCTCTCTCTCTCTCTCATTCAGAATTAACGCTATGGTACAGTCTGGGAAAATCTAAAAGGATTTTAACAGACCGCATTTTTTTTTTTGTCCATCAATTTAAAATGAAAGTCAGCAGTTGAAGGCAGTGTTTTGACCGGAAGTGCCGGGTAATCTACAACAACAGAAACAACAACAATAACAGAAGATTTTTTAAGCTATGGTAGAAAGAAAAAATATAATAATATCCTCAGGATAAATAAAATAAAACCAGTAGACTTTATTTCTGAAGGCATTTTGGTCATCAAATTAAAATGAGAGTCAGCAATTGAAGACAGTGGTCTGGCCAGAAGTACTATGGTCTCTACAACGATAGAACAATTTTCAAACTATGATAGAAAGAAAAAAATAATACAATTTTCCTCAGGGTAAAAATAAAACCAGTAGACTTTATTTTCTGAAGGCATTTTGCACTGCGCTTGCCATTAAGGGAAGGACGACAGCTAGAACCAGATCTCCAGATGTTTATGTAAATTCCAGACGAAAAGTCGCAGAGAAAGGCTATGCATTTCTAAATAGGACACTCTCTCTTCCCCCCCCCCCCCCCCCATTCCCCTGCCACTTGGGGATTTCCCTACGTTTCGCAGCTAAATCACCCGAGAAGATATTCCGGGGGAAAGTTAAAATTGCCTAACGGATATTTATGAACATAAAACTCGTTCAGAGAGTATCCACTAAAGTAGCGCCTAAATATAAGATCACTCTGGTCTGTAGCCTAGACGAGAGAGAGAGAGAGAGGAGAGAGAGAGAGAGGAGAGAGAGAGATACAAGGATTTTAGATGTCTCAAACGCTCTGGGTTAGAGCGATTTTGTTGAATGTTTATTGAGGTTCTTATGATCTTGTCTAACTTATTCTTGAATTCGTTTACAGAGCTAATGTTAACTACATCTGCTGAGAGAGAGAGAGAGAGAGGAGAGAGAGAGAGAGAGAGAGAGATAAAAGGATTTTAGATGTCTCAAACGCTCTTGGGTAAAGCGATTTTGTTTGAACGTTTACTGAGTTCTTATGATCTTGTCTAACTTATTCTTGAATTCGTTTACAGAGCTAATGTTAACTACATCTGCTGAGAGAGAGAGAGAGAGAGAGAGAGAGAGAGAGAGATACAAGGATTTTAGATGTCTCAAACGCTCTTGGGTAGAGGCGATTTGTGTTTGAACGTTTACTGAGTTCTTATGATCTTGTCTAACTTATTCTTGAATCATATACAGAGCTAATGTTAATTACATCTGCTGAGAGAGAGAGAGAGAGAGAGAGAGAGAGAGAGATTTTAGATGATTTTGTTTGAACGTTTACTGAGTATTTATGATCTTGTCTAACTTATTCTTGAACTCGTTTACCGTGTTGCTGTTCACTACATCCGCTGGGAGTCTGTACAGAGAGAGAGAGAGAGAGGAGAGAGAGAGAGAGAGTTACAAGGATTTTGGATGTCTCAAAAGACTTTTTAGTCCATCCAGGGAGACTCCATTTGCTCTTGGGTAGAGCGATTTGGTTTGAACGTTTACAGAGTTTTTATGATCTTGTCTAACTTATTCTTGAACTCGTTTATCGTGTTACTGTACCAGAGAGAGAGAGAGAGAGAGAGAGAGAGAGAGAGAGAGAGAGATCTAAGAAGAACAAGAAAGTGAATACACATTAACTGAAAATTTGGGCAACACCCTTGGCCCGCTCGTTACGTAAATAGGGCAATTTCTCTCACGAAAAAGGAGAGATCTTTAACAAAATTATGCCTTCACTTTCTTGCAAGTTTTGGAAGAAGGTCTTACTTACTTCATACATTTAATTACAAGTTTTCCTGTAAGGTAAAATGTTCTGTCAAATGTGAATCTTTATATCACTCTGAAACTTTCAGAAAAGAAAGAGTTTTGGAATTTTTTATTTGTATTTAATCATTTGTTTTTTCATTTTGCAAGATTGGGTAATAACAATTGGTTAGCAGATATCAAAATAGCTTTAGTTTAAAAAAACGATAATTTTGAACCCAATAGGTTCCACATACCACACACACTGAGAGAGAGAGAGAGAGAGAGAGAGAGAGAGAGAGAGAGAGAGAGAGAGAGAGAGAGAGCACAGCGAAATTTTGCCGAGAGAGAATTAGGATGCAAACTGGGATAATTCATTGTGTGTTATTCTCTCTCTCTCTCTCTCTCTCTCTCTCTCTCTCTCTCTCTCTCTCTCTCTCTCTCTCTCTCTCTCTCTCTCTCCATAAAGCAATATCAAGTTCATGATTCGCCACCATCAGGGACTCTGTTATATATATATATATATATATATATATATATATATATATATATATATATATATTTATATTTATATATATACTGTATATATATATATATATATATATATATATATATATATATATATATATGTATATATAACAATAACATCTAACAGATAAAACTAGATACTATAGTCAATTTTTTTTAGCGAGGCAGATGTGCACCGACTCGCAGCGTTGCCCTTTTAGCTCGGAAAAATTTCCTGGTCGCTGATTGGTTAGAATTATCTTGTCCAACCAATCAGCGATCAGGAAACTTATCCGAGTTAAAAGGGCCCCGCTCCGAGTCTCTGCAAATCTGCCTCACTAAAAAAATTGACTATAGATCCTATAAGCATTGTATACCATGTGCTGTTGTTTATGCATTCCATTATAGATAAGCAGTGCCTCTCTCTCTCTCTCTCTCTCTCTCTCTCTCTCTCTCTCCCAAAGGAAATGTGACCTTCATGGCGAAGTTCGAGCACGCACGAACACACACACTCGCTTGAATCACAACTTCGCTAAACTCATTTGATGTCTTGATAAGGAAAGCATCATGTTAATAACCCC
>NC_090733.1:128398563-128406063 GCF_036898095.1 Palaemon carinicauda | reverse complement strand
ACAACCCTAGTTGGAAAAGCAGGATGCTATAAGCCCAAGGGCTCCAATAGGAAAAATAGCTCAGTGAGGAAAGGAAACAAGGACAAATAAAATATTTTAAGAAGAGCAACAATATTAAAATAAATATCACTTTATAAACTATAAAAACTTTAACAAAATAAGAGGAAGAGAAATGAGATATAAGATAGAGCAGATTGCCCGAGTGTACCCTCAAGCAAGAGAACTTTCTCTCTCTCTCTCTCTCTCTCTCTCTCTCTCTCTCTCTCTCTCTCTCTCTCTCTATATATATATATATATATATATATATATATATATATATGTATATATATATATACATATATATATATACACATATATATACATATATATATATATATATATATATATATATATATATATATATATATATATATATCCATCATCATCATCTCCTCCTACGCCAATTGACGCAAAGGGCCTTGGTTAGATTTCGCCATTCGTCTCTATTTTGAGCTTTTAATTCAATACTTCTCCATTCATCATCTACTTCGCGCTTTATAGTCCTCAGTCATGTAGGGCTGGGTCTTCCAACTCTTCTAGTTAAAAAAATTTACCCAAAGGAAATATGTGAATCACGACACCCTGAAGATGTACGCAAGTCCACAGAAATCGGGGTCAATAAATGAACATTATATTGATATCCCCAACGAGAAACCCTCTCATACAGAATGATTTGATGGAACACACATTGTTCAGAAGGAGAGGAACTACGGCCAGCTCATAACAGATGGAGCTGTAAGCATCGCCATTTGAAGGCCAACACTTAACCATCAATGGGATTCTAATTATACGCTCCCTTCTACCAGAAAGCCATGTGTGTGTAAATATGTCATATATATATATATATATATATATATATATATATATATATATATATATATATAAATATATAGAAATTAATCAATTCATACATACCACTACCAATGTAACAAACATAAGGGTTTCGCTCTGCCCAAAGAGCTTATCAGGTGGGTTTTGCCTACATCCATTATTGCAGACTTGGTTCCCACGACCCTTCTTCCTTCCCTCTTTTTTTTTTTTTATTTCCTTTTCATCTCAATTCACAATTCATCAGTACTTCATAAATGTATTACGATAATTCATGACTTATATTTGAGTCGGAAGAATAAGGGAAGCAATTTGAAACCTACTTCAGTTTTCTGGGCATTGAACTTACGGGTTTTTCCGCCGCGCCAGAGGTTGCCCTTCCTTCTGAAATAGCTTTTGGCCAACTTCCCTCACTACAGCTAGCCTATTAGGGGTCAGTCATGACTTGTATTTAAGTCGTATTACTTAGAGAAACAATTTGAAACTTACTTCAGTATTTTGGGCATTAAACTTACGGGTTTTTCCGCCGCGCCAGAGGTTGCCCTTCCTTCTGAAATAGCTTTCAGCCAACTCTCCTCACTCTAGCTAGCCTATTAGTGGTGTCATGACTTGTATATGAGTCGGATTACTTAGCGAAGCAATTTGAAACCTACTTCAACATTTTGGGCATTGAACTTACGGGTGTTTCCGCCGCGCCAGAGGTTGCCCTTCCTACTGAAATAGCTTACGGCCAACTTCCCTTACTCCAGCTAGCCTATTAGGGGTCAGTCATGACTTGTATTTGAGTTGGATTACTTAGAGAAGCAATTTGAAACCTACTTCAGTTTTCTGGGCATTGAACTTACGGGTTTTTCCGCTGCGCCAGAGTTTGCCCTTCCTTCTGAAATAGCTTTCGGCCAACTTCCCTCACTCCAGCTAGCCTATTAGTGGTCAGTCATGACTTGTATTTAAGTCGTATTACTTAGACAAGCAATTTGAAACCTACTTCAGCATTTTGGGCATTGAACTTACGGGTTTTTCCGGCCGCCAGACGTTGCCCTTCCTTCTGAAATAGCTTTCGGCCAACTTCCCTCACTCCAGCTAGCCTATTAGTAGTCAGTCGTGACTGATGACATTTGAAATTCAGTGGTGAAGCCAAGGGCCATTGTTTTACCAGGCGGTGAAGCCAAGCGTTATATTTAGGCCGGGCGGTGAAGCCAAGCAGGCCGGGCGGTGAAGCCAAGCAGGCCGGGCGGTGAAGCCAAGCGCCATTGTTGTGCCGGGCGGTAAAGCCAAGCGGGCCAGGCGGTGAAGCCAAGCGCCATTGTAAGCCGGGCGGTGAAGCCAAGCGTGCCAGGCGGTGAAGCCAACCGCCATTGTAAGCCGGGCGGTGAAGCCAAGCAGGCCAGGCAGTGAAGCCAAGCGCCATTGTTGGGCCGGGCGATGAAGCCAAGCAGGCCAGGCGGTGAAGCCAAGTGCCATTGTTTTGCTGGGCGGTAAAGCCCAGTGGGCCAGGTGGTGAAGCCAAGCACCATTGTAAGCCAGGTTGTGAAGCCAAGCGCCATTGTAAGCTGGGCACTGAAGCCAAGCGGGCCAGGCGGTGAAGCCAAGCGCCATTGTTTGGCCGGGCGGTGAAGCCAAGCGCCATTGTTTTTCTGGGCGGTAAAGCCAAGCGGGCCAGGTGGTGAAGCCAAGCGCCATTGTAAGCCGGGCGGTGAAGCCAAGCGCCATTGTAAGCCGGGCGGTGAAGCCAAGTGGGCCAGGCAGTGAAGCCAAGTGCCATTGTTTTGCCGGGCGGTGAAGCCAAGCGCCATTGTAGGCCAGGTGTTGAAGCCAAGCACCATTGTTTTGCCGGGCGTTGAAGCCAAGCGGGCAAGGCAGTGAAACCAAGCGCCATTGTAAGCCGGGCACTGAAGCCTAGAGGGCCAGGCGGTGAATCCAAGCACCATTGTTGGGTTGGGCTGTGAAGCCAAGCGCCATTGTAGGCCAGGCGGTGAAGCTAAGCCAGCCAGGCAGTGAAGCCAAGCGCCATTGTAGGCCAGGCGGTGAAGCCAAGCGCCATTGTTGGGCCGGGGGTGAAGCCAAGCGTCATGTTTGGGCCGGGCGGTTAAACCAAGTGGTCCGTGCGGTGAAGCCAAGCGGGCCAGGCGGTGAAGCCAAGCGCCATTGTAGGCGAGGCAGTGAAGCCAAGCAGGCCAGGTGGTGAAGCTAAGTGTCATTTTCCCCACCCAAACAGGACGCGCTCATACATCATTATACAGATGTTCTTCACCTGCATAGCTAGTCCTTAAGCCTAAAAGAAAAAAAAACCATAAGCCTAAAAAAAAAAGAAAAAAAAATCAATTTACCAATTCTAAGCGCTATTGTTGGGCCAGGCGGTGAAGCCAAGCGCCATTGTTGTGCCGGGCGATGAAGCCAAGCAGGCCAGGCAATGAGGCCAAGCGCCATTGTTGTGCTGGGCGATGAAGCCAAGCGGGGGGCCAGGCGCTAAAGCCAAGCACCATTGTTGGGCCAGGCAGTGAAGCCAAGCGGGCCAGGTGGTGAAGCCAAGCGCCATTTTAGGCCAGGCGGTGAAGCCAAGTGCCATTGTAGGCTGGGCGGTGAAGCCAAGCGCCATTGAAGGCCAGGTGATGAAGCCAAGCGTCATTGTTGGGCTGGTCGGCGAAGCCAAGTGGGCAGTACAGTGAAGCCAAGCGTCAATTTTTGGCCGGTTGGTGAAGTCAAGCGTCATTTTACCCACTCAAACAAGACACGCTCATTCATCATTATCAGAGTTTCTTCACCTGCATAGTCAGTCCTTAAGCCTAAAAAAGAACCTTAAACCTAAAAAAAAAAACATTAAGCCTAAAAAAACAAAGAAAAAAAATCAATTTGACAATCCTAAGCGCTATTGTTGGGACAGGCAGTGAAGCCAAGCGGGCCAGGCGATGAAGCCAAGCGCCATTGTTGGGCCGGGCGATGAAGCCAAGCGGGCCAGGCGGTGAAGCCAAGCGCCATTGTAGGCTGGGCGGTGAAGGCAAGCGCCATTGAAGGCCGGGTGGTGAAGCCAAGCGTCATTGTTGGGCTGGTCGGCGAAGCCAAGTGGGCAGTACAGTGAAGCCAAGCGTCAATTTTTGGCCGGTTGGTGAAGCCAAGCGTCATTTTACCCACTCAAACAAGACACGCTCATTCATCATTATCAGAGTTTCTTCACCTGCATAGCCAGTTCTTAAGCCTAAAAAAGAACCTTAAACCTAAAAAAAAAACCTTAAACCTAAAAAAAAAAAGAAAAAAATCAATTTAACAATCCTAAGCGCTATTATTGGGTTAGGTGGTGAAGCCAAGCAAGCCAGGTGATGAAGCCAAGCGCCATTGTTTTGCCAGGCGATGAAGCCAAGCGGGCCAGGTGGTGAAGCCAAGCACCATTGTTGGGCCGGGCAGTGAAGCCAAGCGGGCCAGGCGATGAAGCCAAGCGCCATTGTTGTGCCGGGCGATGAAGCCAAGCGGGCCAGGTGGTGAAGCCAAGAGCCATTGTTGGGCCGGGCAGTGAAGCCAAGCGGGCCAGGTGGTGAAGCCAAGCGCTATTTTAGGCCAGGCGGTGAAGCCAAGTGCCATTGTAGGCCAGGCAGTGAAGCCAAGCGTCATTTTACCCACTCAAACAAGACACGCTCATTCATCATTATCAGGGTTTCTTCACCTGCATAGCCAGTCCTTAAGCTTAAAAAAGAACCTTAAACCTTAAAAAAAAAAACCTTAAGCCTAAAAAAAAACCTTAAGCCTAAAAAAAAAATGAAGAATTTTGTGAGGGCATCAGCTCACCAATTGTAAGGACCAAAACTTACTCTGCTCATCCCAGTTCTTCAACCTTCATCAGCAGCCATTTGATATCAGAACACCTTTCCAAACTGACCTGCTCCGAAGAGGCGCAGCTTCCTTCACTAGCTGATTATCTTGGTCCAACCTGTAAGGACAAGACTGCCTACTAGAAGAAGCCTAGCTCGTTCCCTCTGCAGAGCCGGTCTTCTAGATTATTTCCCCAGAACCACCCGAAGGTTGATATCCGAAAGAATAGATCTAGATATCCGACCATTTGTACACTTGACAAACGGCTTGTACTCGTCCATCACGGTACAGAGCATACTAGAATCAGCGGGGTTTCTTCCCTCAGTAGGCCATTGTCCTCCAGGTTATTCCAAGAATTGTAATTCAAGCTGGATAGTTAAGCCTTGCATCCTCCAAGCTGGTCAGTCCTTCCAAGTAGCTGTCTGTCAGTCAGTCAGTCCATAGATCCCGGTGGGGGGGGGGGGAGGGGATCTCCTTCCTGTGGATGTGGTATCTCGAACTTGTCCTGATTGGATTGAGCACAATTATCTGAAGGTTTGGTCCTGACAAAACTCGGCTGAATCTCCTTTCCCTCACAAAATAAACTGAAATTAAACTTTTTAAGGGTTTTTCATTTTTAGATTTTTTTTTTCATTTTTTAGTTTTTTTTTGTTTTTTTTTATTTATTTATTTCTTTTTTTTTTTTTCATTTTTTATCCATTTGCTGATCGAAGTATTTAAGTACCAGTGAGACTCCTCAGAAGCCATTCGATATGATCAGCTGCTAATTGAACCTGCTTAATGGTACCACTGATGGTGATTAAATTACTATATTCGTGCCTTCGTGGCATATCTATTAAGCTGACTCCACTCTGCCGAGTGATTTCCATCAGCTCTGTGGAACTTCCTCGGGACATTCAAGTCGACAGTCACGTACCCGTTGAGGCCATAGTCCCTTGTGGTGGTGGCTCTAACCTTTTCACCTTGGAAGGTGATGTGACTACTGTCGGATGAGGAGATGACCCTTTTGGGCTTCTCGGGTTCCAGGTCAAATACGATAGGTTTTCGAGTAGTTCTCTTTGCAATCTTTTCTTCCTTTTTCTTCTCCCCCTCCTCCTTCTCCTCCTTCTCCTCGTCCCTGGAAGTTTCCTTTTGGAGCTTCTGCTCTTCCTGGCGGTTGTTGGTGTCACGGAGAGCGCCTTTCTCAGCCTTACGTCCGCTGGCATCCTGGTCCTCTGCCTCGCCTACTTTTTCCTCACTTTTATTGTCTCTGACATCCTTTTGGACATCTTCCTTCTGACCATCCTTAACATCCATCTCGGTCGAGATTTCTAAACTTGTCTTGTTAAGTCTCACTTTCCTGATTCCAGGTCTTTCTTTCTTCTTATCTCCCCCTTCAAGTTCCTCTTTGAGTGAAGGGATGATCTCATTTGCCGCAAGCAGCTCGTCCTTCAGACCAATATTTTCTTTGGTGAATTGGACGATCCTCTCCTCTGACATTTCCTTACTAGAACTTAGATGGGAAATACGTTCCTTGTGACTATCTCTTTCCTTGGTGATAGAAGCCATACTCTCCTTTTCAGACTTAACTTTTTCCAATTCCTCCCTCAATTGAATATTTTTTTTGCTCCAAGTCACTTAATTTATTCAATTGTTCTTTCTTGAGACTTTGTAACTCTTGTAAAAGGCATTTGTAGCGGCCATTCCTGATCAGATCATTTATTCTTGCCTCATTGAGGCTCTTTTTTTCAGTTCATGTCTCTGTTCTGAAATCTGCTCAATTACTTCCATCTTCTTTTTAACGAACTTTTCCAGTTTCCTTTTGTTTTGACGAACTTTTTCCAATTTCTCAGTGAGTTCAATATTTGATTTGTCTTTTTCCATTAATTCATTTTTATATTGTTCAAGGACAACTTTTTGACTGCAGAGTTCCTGTTTTAGATGTTCGTTTGTTCGTTCCAGGTCGTCATTCTTGGTTGCCAAATTTTCCATCTCGATTTTCTTATCGATTTAAAGAGTTCCAATGATGTTAGAGAGATGTTGATTCTCTGCTCTCAGCTCTTCATTCTCTGCTAAGAATTTCGATTCTACTTCCTTTCTGAGACTGATCTCGGCAAACGCTGCTTCCAGTTCCTTTTCCAGGAAACCGATGCGTTCCTCCAATGTCTTTTGAACATTCTCCTTCTCCTTCTCCACCTCCTCTCTTTTCTATTCCTTTTCCTCTGGGGGTCCTCCTTCCACCTTCTCCTCCATCCATCCCTCAGAGTTGAAGGGGTCCTTAGACCTTATCCAAGAGGTCATCCTATACATTAAGGATCCTTCCTCTTGTGGTTCCGTGAAAACCACACCGCAAACTGTCCTCTTAACTTGAAGATGGCCAGTAGTAAACTGAGACATCTTGTTAGTTCCTCCTTGTTGCAGGTTCAGCATTCCTAGAAATCCTTTAGTCATTTTTATTAGCTTTGAAAATCTATATGTTAGATAACTAGATTCTTCTTCTTTTTTCAGGTCTAATATTAAAAACTTGAAATTTCCTTCAAACGATTCCCGGAGAACCTTTTGGATTCGGAATCATCTTGGAGACTCAACAGAGACAAGAACAATTCTTGAAGACTCTGAAGACAATTTCATCTCTTTCCATCCTTTGCAAGGAGAAATTCTCGAAAAACTTTTACCGAAAAAAGATGAAATATGAAAGATTTATTAACATTGAAAGTTAAATTAACTAATAGATTTTACCGTCATTTTCTTGTGGAAGAAATGAAGTCTTTTAAATTGATATAGAGTTTCTCTAAATAAAAAAAATTTGAAGAAATTTTACATTTTTTTCAGCTCTTTAGAAACCGAAACGTT
>NC_090733.1:128378563-128391063 GCF_036898095.1 Palaemon carinicauda | reverse complement strand
TTATATATCTACAGAGACTATTGGTAATCTAGGAGCCACTACGCATCCCAAAAAAATTTGATAGAACTTCTGTGAGAAGCAGTATGAACCACGTAGGCCTATTAGTGGAGTATAGAGCTCTACAAAAAACAAAGGAAGAGCGCATTGCCAACGCTTAAAAGCCTAGTATACGATCTTTTAAATTATCTTTCCCCTGAGCGTGCAACTCTTCAAAGACGTTATAAAAAAGGACAACGATGCCGTAATGCAGATGAAAGGAGCTCGAGTAATTGCAGTCTTTATTGTGTCCACAAAACTGGATGGTACTAACAAGAACTCGCATCCACACATATGCGACAAAATATTTCTCTATTAGGATAACTGATTCTCTCTCTCTCTCTCTCTCTCTCTCTCTCTCTCTCTCTCTCTCTCTCTACAAAATACTTAATCTATTAAGATAACTGATCTCTCTCTCTCTCTCTCTCTCTCTCTCTCTCTCTCTCTCTCTCTCTCTCTCTCTCTCTCCCTCTCTCTCTCTCTACAAAATACTTAATCTAAGATAACTGATTCTCTCTCTCTCTCTCTCTCTCTCTCTCTCTCTCTCTCTCTCTCTCTCTCTCTCTCTCTACAAAATACTTAATCTATTAATTAAGATAACTGATCTCTCTCTCTCTCTCTCTCTCTCTCTCTCTCTCTCTCTCTCTCTCTCTCACTCTCTCTCTCTCTCAGAGTTGATTTTAATTAAAGATGGTGTAATCTTCACACTATAACTAAATGCAAGTGTAACATTTTCTTAAAATAAATGACATCTCTTCAGAGAAAACTTAATTCATTTAACGTTAACGTGTCTCTGTTCATATGACTTTTCAAATTTGATTTTATCTAAATTCTAAGATTAAAATTTGAAAGAATTCTCATTTTCATATCCGAGTGCTCTTCTTTATTTCGAAAATTATTCAATTCACAAATAATATGATTTGAAAATTTGATTTTATTCAAATTCTAGAACTATTTTTTCAAAGAATTTTACTTTTCATATGCCAGGGTTTTTCCTTATTTCGAAAAATATTCAGAATAATAATTTCAGAATTCCTACCTAATGAAGTCTATTTGGTTCAAAGGTTTAAAGGTCGCTCATGAATGGCAGAGGCAAGGGACGGTGACATTGCCCCAGCAAGCAAGACAATGCCCTAGAGACTGACCATATATTATATGATCAGCGCCCAAGCCCCCTCTCCACTCAAGCTAGGACCAGGGAGGGCCAGGCAATGGCTGCTGATGACTCAACAGATAGACCTATAGACTCCCCATAACCCCCCAACCTTAGCTCACAAGGATGGTAAGGTTGCAGACACTTATGGCACTAACGAGTCTGAGCGGGACTCGAACCCCCGTCTGGTAAACACCAGGCAGAGACGTTACCAATCAGGCCACCTCGACTAAATGTATTCTTTCTTATTCAAACACTTTTTAAAAGAACCTAGAAAAGAAATTACGACTCTCTGTTCATATGACTTTTGAAATTGGATTTTATTTAAATTCTAGAATTAAAAATTTGTAAGAATATTGATTTTGATATCGGAGGGCTTTTCCTTCCAAAAGTATTCGATACACCATCAATTTCAGAAATCCTACCTGACGAAGTCTGTGTGATGTATTGTTTAAAGATTCACTTTCTTTCCTTCCTCTTCTTCTTCTTCTATTTTTAGTTTGAGATCTGACCCAATCTTCGGAGCCAATATGATACAAAATAAAACAGTAGATCCTACAATGTTTGAAAAAGCCGTAATTTTAATCGGGAATGTTCCGTAGAAATATATTGTTCTCAGCCGTATTTCAGTAAAATACAGGCCACCGTAATTTTACCTTACTTTGTTATTATCTTTTACGGGTTGGTAACCGTAATATCACTCCATTACGTCAATATATCCTTTTTTAAAATGGTAAAAATCCTCGAATAAATGTTGCCAGATATTTACCGTTTTTAATGTAATTTTTTAACAGTAATTAATGCAGTTAATCAAATTTTAATGTTAGTCTTGTAAATGTTAACTCCTTCACCGAATGGAACCATTCTTTTCTCTTTCCCCATCATCATCAATCCTATCATCCTTCTTCTCTCGCCTCTTCTTCCTCCTCCTCTTTTCCGTCATGAATCCTGGGCGAGTTATAGGACATACAAAGTTTCGACACAAATCTGACCAAGTTGGGAATACAGGTGCTGCTAAAGGTTCAGATATTTTACGCAATACGACCGCTTCATTGCTTCTCCACAAGATATGTCCAGCAAACTTTCTCACATTTTATGCTTCCTATTACTAGAGGGATGGCGGGACAGAACGTACCCTTCGGAGGGTGGAATGTAAAGCTGGTCACCGTTTTGTTATAGTTTACTTTTAGCAGAGGAATGGCGGGACAGAACGTACCCTGTGAAGGGTAAAATGTAAAGCTGGTCGCTGCCTTGTGATGGTTTCCTTTTAGCAGAGGAATGGCGGGACAGAACGTACCCTGCGGAGGGTGGAATGTAAAGCTGGTCACCGTTTTGTTATAGTTTACTTTTAGCAGAGGAATGGCGGGACAGAACGTACCCTGTGAAGGGTAAAATGTAAAGCTGTTCACTGCCTTGTGATGCTTTCATTTTAGCAGAGGAATGGCGGGACAGAACGTACCCTTCGGAGGGTGGAATGTAAAGCTGGTCACCGTCTTGTTATAGTTTCCTTTTAGCAGAGGAATGGCGGGACAGAACGTACCCTTCGGAGGGTGGAATGTAAAGCTGGTCACCGTCTTGTTATAGTTTCCTTTTAGCAGAGGAATGGCGGGACAGAACGTACCCTTCGGAGGGTGGAATGTAAAGCTGGTCACCGTCTTGTTATAGTTTCCTTTTAGCAGAGGAATGGCGGGACAGAACGTACCCTTCGGAGGGTGGAATGTAAAGCTGGTCACCGTCTTGTTATAGTTTCCTTTTAGCAGAGGAATGGCGGGACAGAACGTACCCTTCGGAGGGTGGAATGTAAAGCTGGTCACCGTCTTGTTATAGTTTCCTTTTAGCAGAGGAATGGCGGGACAGAACGTACCCTGTGAAGGGTAAAATGTAAAGCTGGTCACTGCCTTGTGATGCTTTCATTTTAGCAGAGGAATGGCGGGACAGAACGTACCCTTCGGAGGGTGGAATGTAAAGCTGGTCACCGTCTTGTTATAGTTTCCTTTTAGCAGAGGAATGGCGGGACAGAACGTACCCTTCGGAGGGTGGAATGTAAAGCTGGTCACCGTCTTGTTATAGTTTCCTTTTAGCAGAGGAATGGCGGGACAGAACGTACCCTGTGAAGGGTAAAATGTAAAGCTGGTCACTGCCTTGTGATGCTTTCATTTTAGCAGAGGAATGGCGGGACAGAACGTACCCTTCGGAGGGTGGAATGTAAAGCTGGTCACCGTCTTGTTATAGTTTACTTTTAGCAGAGGAAGGGCGGGACAGAACGTACCCTGCGGAGGGTGGAATGTAAAGCTGGTCACCGTCTTGTTATAGTTTCCTTTTAGCAGAGGGATGGCGGGACAGAACGTACCTTGTTAAGGGTAAAATGTAAAGCTGGTCGCTGTCTTGTGATGCTTTCATTCTAGCAGAAGAATGGCGGGACAGAACGTACCCTGTGGAGGGTAAAATGTAAAGCTGGTCGCTGTCTTGTGATGCTTTCATTCTAGCAGAGGAATGGCGGGACAGAACGTACCCTGCGGAGGGTAAAATGTAAAGCTGGTCACCGTCTTGTTATAGTTTACTTTGAGGAATGGCGGGACAGAACGTACCCTGCGGAGGGTGGAATGTGAAGCTGGTCCCCGTCTTGTTATAGTTTCCTTTTAGCAGAGGAAGGGCGGGACAGAACGTACCCTGCGGAGGGTGGAATGTGAAGCTGGTCCCCGTCTTGTTATAGTTTCCTTTTAGCAGAGGAAGGGCGGGACAGAACGTACCCTGCGGAGGGTGGAATGTGAAGCTGGTCCCCGTCTTGTTATAGTTTCCTTTTAGCAGAGGAAGGGCGGGACAGAACGTACCCTGCGGAGGGTGGAATGTGAAGCTGGTCCCCGTCTTGTTATAGTTTCCTTTTAGCAGAGGAAGGGCGGGACAGAACGTACCCTGCGGAGGGTGGAATGTGAAGCTGGTCCCCGTCTTGTTATAGTTTCCTTTTAGCAGAGGAAGGGCGGGACAGAACGTACCCTGCGGAGGGTGGAATGTGAAGCTGGTCCCCGTCTTGTTATAGTTTCCTTTTAGCAGAGGAAGGGCGGGACAGAACGTACCCTGCGGAGGGTGGAATGTGAAGCTGGTCCCCGTCTTGTTATAGTTTCCTTTTAGCAGAGGAAGGGCGGGACAGAACGTACCCTGCGGAGGGTGGAATGTGAAGCTGGTCCCCGTCTTGTTATAGTTTCCTTTTAGCAGAGGAAGGGCGGGACAGAACGTACCCTGTGAAGGGTGGATTGTAATGCTAGTCACTGTCTTGTGATACACTATCAATCAGGGAGTATTAAACTTTCTTTTGACAGCAGATTTTGGAGGATTGTTGAAAATGAAAATTGGCTGATAACATAAGGAAATTTAGGATATTTTCGAATTTATTCTTATAAGCATTGGTGAAATAATGCCAGAATACAAGCAGTCTTTATGCGGGGGTAAAATACAATGCCAGAATACAATCATTCTTTTATGCGGGGGTAAAATACAATACCAGAATACAATCATTCTTTTATGCGGAGGTAAAATACAATGCCAGAATACAATCATTCTTTTATGTGGAGGTAAAATACAATGCCAGACTACAATCAGTCTTTTATGTGGAGGTAAAATACAATGCCAGAATACAATCAGTCTTTTATTTGGACGTAAAATGGTATCGGGGAATCATAGTAAAAAAAACTATATTGGAAAAACTGAAACTTACATTGGGATGGTTTTCAAAAGAATATGTGAGCCAGTCATACTGAAGAAATAAAATTTTCATATTCACTTACCATTCTTGAAAATTGGTCGATTAACATAAAAAGACCAAAAACTAGAAGGGTACTCAGTAGAGCACAGAACTCCGCCACGGCAGCTTATTTATCGACCTTTTGCTCGATCTAGATCTTGACCTTTGACCTTAACATGTATTAATTGGCGTGGATTTTCTGACATTCAAATATGAACCAATTTTGAAGTCTTTGTGGCAACGGTGTCCAAACTTATGGCTGCTTACGGGAATTTAACATTTTGCTTTACCGTGACCTTGACCTTTGGCCTTAACCTTCCAATATCTATTCATGTCCAGCTTTTTACATAACAACTAATCCCTGTAAGTTGCATTATTCAACGATTAAAATTGTGGGGAGGAAGCTGTTCACAAACAAACTCACAAACGAGCAAAAACATAACCTCCTTTCAACTTCATTGGCGGCGGTAATTAGAATAAAACAAAAGATGATTAGAGAGAATTCACACTTGAATTTTCTAATCATCACTGACCTAGAATTATAAATTATAGTTGCTTAATGTATTACAGAAATTGGTCGTTTTCAAATATGCTAATAATTTTCTCTAGCATTAAAAATAGCGAAAAATTACATCACTGCAAAGTTATCAATGTTTATCTCAGCTAAAAGTCACATTAACTTTCATATTTACATTAATTGTGTTATTTATTTTTCCAAATTAAAACCAAGATGAAAAAAAATTGTAATCTCGATTTAATTTCATGAATTAGGTGAAATAAGTTGTTGATTGCAGAAGTGATAGGTATGTGAATGGCATGGTTTAATACAAAGGAATGGTGGGGTGGGGAATCAAGCTTTGAACGGAAAACTCAATACACTGTCAAATATTTTCCGTAATAAACAGTAAAAATCCTGAAATAAGTGTTGCCCGCCCTTTACCGTTTAAGAAACGCATATATTGACGTAAAGGGGTGATATAACGGTTACCAACCCGTAAAAGATAATAACAAAGTAGTGTAACATTTCGGTCGTCTGTATTCTACTGAAATACGGCTGAGAACAGTATATTTTTACGAAGAATTTCCGATTAAAATTACGGTTTCTTTTAATAGTATATTATGTTCGTTTCATGGCAATACTTCATTATTTTCCTGGGGAAGAATGTTTCTTTCTTTATATCCTGTAGGTGTCCCTAGAAAGGGCACTGATTTTGTCTCGAAATGCTTCATTGTTATTAAATATTTTATAAAGGATGGTAAGGTCATTACTTCAAAATGTCATGACCAAAATCAGATATAACTAGAGGAGCACTCAGTAGAGCACAGACCTCAGCCGCGGCAGCTTATTTCTCGACCTTTTCCTCGACCTTGACCTTGACCTTTGACCTTAACATACATTAATTGGCGTGGATTTTTGTACACTCAAATATGAAGCAACTTAGAGTCTCTGTGACAACAATCTCCAAACTTATGACTGATTACGTGAATTGGACATTTTGCTTTACCGTAACCTCTACCTTTGACCTTGACCTTCCAAAATTTATACTTTTCCAGCTTTTTACATAGCAGTTAATCCCTGCACGTTTCATTACTCTACGATAATAATTGTGGCCAGGAAGCTGTTCACAAATAAACACACACACACAAACAGGGACGAAAACATAATTTTAATTTTAATAAAGATGATTGTGATAATAATGATCATACTGATGATAGTATTGATAAATGAATTGAAAGCAACAATATAATTTTAAATCGAAAGTGAGTTTCTTATTTCTGAGAAAATTAAAGAATTAAATTCCACTCGGCTGTGAACAAGTATATATTTTTCCTTTAACCTTCCAACTTCGTTGGCGGAGGTAAAAATTAAATGTTCACTGCTTTCCTTTTCCTCTTATCATTATCAATAATAATCATTTCTTAAAGAACAAAATAATCCCCAGATGATGTGTCCAAGTGGCAAAATTTAGCACTGGTGTATCAGTTTTTCGTACCAAAGCACACCGAGTCTCTGGTATTCTCTTTCTTCCTATTTATTCCCTAAATCATCTATCTCGTCTATTTATAACCGACGGATTTGATTTTACCGAAAGAAACTAATTTTCCATCATTTTCAAATGACCAAACGTAATTTGCTACACTGTTAAAGATTTGCATTAAAAAACCTAAATGCCGGGCAACATTTATTCCAGGATTTTTACCGTTTTAAAAACAGATTTATTGACCTAAAGGAGTGATATTACGGTCACCAACTCGTAAAAGACTATAACAAAGTACGGTAGAATTACGGTCCCTTGTATTTTACTGAAATGCGGCTGAAAACTATATTTTTATGGAGATTTTCCTATTAAAATTACGGGGTTTTTTCAACAGTGTATCTTAAACGTTTCGGTCTCGTGACCAAGCTAATCAAAAGAAAAAAGGTAGTAGGTTGGACAGGGCACCAGCCGCCCGTTGAGATACTACCGCTAGAGAGTTATGGGGTCCTTTGACTGGCCAGACAGTACTACATTGGATCCTTCTCTCTGGTTACGGCTCTTTCCCTTTGCCTACACAGACACCGATTAGTCTGGCCTATTCTTTACAGATTCTCCTATGTCCTCATACACCTGACAACACTGAGATTACCAAACAATTCTTCTTAGCTCAAGGGGTTATTTACAGCACTGTAATTGTTCAGTGGCTACTTTCCTCTTGGGTAGGGTAGAAGAGACTCTAGCTCTGGTAGGCAGCTCTTCTAGGAGAAGGACACTCCAATATCAAAACATTGTTCCCTAGTCTTGGGTAGTGCCATAGCCTCTGTACCATGGTCTTCCACTGTCTTGGGTTAGAGTTCCCTTGCTTGAGGGTACACTCGGTCACACTATTCTGTCTAACTTCTCTTCCTCTTTTTTTGTTAAACTTTTTATAGTTTATATGGGAAATATTTATTTCAATATTGTTCCTGTTCTTAAGATATTTTATTTTTCCTTGTTTCCTTTCCTCACTGGGCTATTTTCGCTGTTGGAGCCCCTGGGCTTATAGCATCCTGCTTTTCCAACTAGGGTAGTAGCTTAGCATTTAATAATAATAATAATAATAATAATAATAATAAAAAGTTCATTGGGGTGCCATCTATTATCTGAAAAATGAACCATATTTGAATCTCTGTTCCATAAAGCACTGCTTTGTTCCCTGCAACAGGCGTAGGAAGGAAATTGAATTTTATGTTAATAAGTCTAGGGCTTACGGACTTGAAGAATATTTGCCTTCACAACTTAGCATAGCCGCTAAGCCAAGCTCCTTGGGATCTAGCGTCGTGGAAGATAAATATTGTTAGAATACGGTGCAACTTTAAGCCTCTTTGTGAGGCTAGGTCACGTTAATTCTGCAAATACCGTTTTCATATCTTATCCTCAGACATTAATTTTCCTCTTTTATTTTCATTCCGTTATCATCATCATCATCATTATTATCATTATTATTATTATTATTATTATTATTTGCTAAGCTACAACCCTAGATGGAAAAGCAGAATGCTATAAGCCCAAGGGCTACAACAGGGAAAATAGCCCAGTGATAAAAAGAAATAAGGAAATGACAAACCTATAAAAGAAGTAGTGAACAATTAAACTAAAATATTTTAAGAACAGTAACAGCATTAAAAGAAATCTTTCATATATTAACTATAAAAACTTTATCAAAACAAGAGGAAGAGAAATAAGAGAGAATAGTGTGCCCGAGTGTACCCTCAAGCAAGAGAACTCTAATCGATTCTTGGCTTCACTGAACTTACGCTTAGTATCATTCCTATATTTTTTTTCTAACTCTAAATCATTTATCTAAAATAGTACTAGAGATGTATGCGTGCGTATTGCGCTTTTGCGTAAATAGAATAAATTAGAATAAATTAACATTTTGGGCTCTAGGTATATGTGCTCTATGTAAAAATAAATTCAGAAACTTTTGTGTTGCTTTCTAAGAAATTATATTTTGGGCTACGCTCGGGATTAAGGACACAGCTAATACCTCTTCTCATTAAGAGGAGGATGTTTCCTCTGTTAGTCTTTGGCAGGGTTGCCAGGTTTTCCAAATGAGAAAAGGCCAACTTTTAATCATCAGAAGGTTTAAAAGGCCAACCTTTTAGTAGAAAAAGGCCAAAAATATAGCATTTTTCATATTACTAAAGGTCAGCCAATGTCGAAAAGGCCAGATTTGAGTTTTTTGGCCTGAAAAAGGTCAAACCTTGCAACCCTAGTCTTTGGGATACCATAACAATTGTCTTTGGCAGGGTTGCCAGGTTTTCCAAATGAGAAAAGGCCAACTTTTAATCATCAGAAGGTTTAAAAGGCCAACCCTTTAGTAGAAAAAGGCCAAAAATATAGCATTTTTCATATTACTAAAGGTCAGCCAATGTCGAAAAGGCCAGATTTGAGTGTTTGGCCTGAAAAAAAGATCAACCTTGCAACCCTAGTCTTTGGGATACCATAACAATTGTCATTATTTCTGTGTGTTGATCTTGAGAAGTATTGAATTAAAAGCTCAAGATAGAGACGACTGGCGAAATCTAACCGAAGCCCTTTGCGTCAATAGGCGTGGGAGGAGATGATGATATAATAGCTTAATTTGGATTAGTATTGGGAATCATTAATGTTTGGCATTGCTCGTTTTATATCAACGTCCGGAGTTCATAGAAAAACGCCCTTGCTCTTCAGTCAGTAACTCTACTATATAATAAAGATCAATTGTTTGGTTATATATATATATATATATATATATATATATATATATATATATATATATATATATGTATACAGTATATAATATATACATATATATATATATATATATATATATATATATATATATATATATTTATATACAGTATATATATATATATATATATATATATATATATATATATATTTATATACAGTATATAATATATATATATATATATATATATATATATATATATATATATATTTATATACAGTATAATATATATATTTATGTATATATATATATATATATATATATATATATATATATATATATATATATATATTTATATACAGTATAATATATATATTTATGTATGTATATATATATATATATATATATATATATATATATATATATACATATACAGTCATCCTCAGTTTTCCCATCACTCTGGCAAAGGGAAGAGAGGGGTAATCATACCCTTGTGAGAAGGGGGTGCATGTTCGTGTGTCTGTGTGTCTGTGTGCATATCTATCAAAGTATTTAGCCGTCATTTTTGACGGGTTGCGTACACTTGTTTGGAATAAACAACGTTAGTCAATGATCTGTACCAGTATTTACGATGAGAGTTTGGAATGGTTAACAACTTTAATTGTTTATATTTTATCGTTCATTGAAATAATTAATGATTATCATTATCATTTACTATCATTTAATATAATTTATCATTTAAGCATTTGATAATCATTGTAACTTGATTTCTATTTTTGGGTGAATTATTATTGTATTTCTAATCAGTCCAGTAATAGTTATTTTTATGCATTTCTTGTTTGTTTTTTGTTAGTCTTTGTAAACTTAAGCATTTGCTACTGATTTTAGCATCCCTCTTAGTCATTCATATTCATCATTGATTGACACTTCTTATTATTTGTTCATGAAAAAAATATGTACCAACTATTGTTTTTCGTTTTATTAGTAATTGGAAGAAATTACTACTAGTCACACGTTGAAAGTTATATTCGTCTTGATATAAGTAATAACGGATAATAATCTTTTCAACTATACATCCGAAGATATTACTCTCTGTCACCTTTCCTAGAATAACTCTGTGTGATATATGCATGAATAAGTTTAATACCATATCCTTATCATTTCCTCTTTATCAAGCTATTAATGAATTATATACACTCATAAGTTAAACTTTCGAATGAATGAATCGGAGTCACCACAAGCCATTGCCTGGCCCTCCTTGGTCCTAGATTGAGTGGAGAGGGGGCTTGGGCGCTGATCATATGTATATATGGTTAGTGTCTAGGGCATTGTCCTACTCGATAGGGCAATGTCACTGTCCCTTGCCCCTGCTATTCATGAGCGGCCTTTAAACCCTTAAAGGATTAAACCCTGAAGCCTTTCTGCAGACGTACAGGACCCAAGGTATGAGAAGCCTGCTAAAGGACCTCTCGGCAGATACTGTAGATACAGGTCTAAGTCTAAAGTGATATAATGTCTTATACTCATCGATAGATAGCCCTATTTGAAGAAGCTCTTTCTATTTCTAAACTTATATGTTTTGTACATTTATTTATCATTGAAGTCACACATTTGTCAGTACAGAGTACTCACATTCATAGCACTTGTACAATCCCTACAAGGTGTAATCAACTGGCCAATGTGACTAATACATTGGCCATAACATTCTGGGGATAAATAACACATTTCTCGAGAAGCTAAATTTCCCACATTTACATAAAATTGTCGTTGTCAATGACCTTTGATGTCAAGATGCCGGAAAACATAAAATCAATCAATCAATTTTCACATCAAATTGAGCCGGGCGGGGGCAATTGATTTGCCAAATTCCCACTAAATGAAATAAGAGAATAGATATTCTTTATGGATAACTTTGATGAATTCATCTACAACTAAAACACACATGAAAAGCATTTATATTTTTTTCGTGAATTCTTACAAACAGTAAGGCTGAAAAAAATTGAAATCGTGTGATACTTTATGAATAACTTTAACCATTACGAGCAATCACACCATAATGTTCCCATTGACATTCTCGCCCCATATGGTTCAGAAAGACCACTACATAATGTAACGACATATGGCAATACATTTATCCTGTAATGAATGCCGAAGCCTAACACAACCACCCTGACCTAACCAATTAACAGAGGAAGCAAAGACACTTCTGAGCCTCCCCCCTCTTAGCTGTCATTGCCATGAAGGGGCAGCGCCCTTCATTTATCGCTGGAGAGCAGCGGGGAGTCTTATCCAGTCGCCGAAATCTTCCATCTGCTCAGCCAATTAGCGGGACAACGGTCTAGGTATAGTATCTCAACCGTGAGCAGTTTTTAGCCTAAAAACCTTGCTTCTGAAGGTGATCTGTGAATTTCAACACAATCTGGAAATACAATTGCCTATTCTCGTACAATTATTTTGCAATTGACTTTACTAAAATCATATTTAATTGGATATTACAACATTTATTACACAATACACACTTTATACACACTTTTGAAAGATCTCAAAACAATGATACAGAAGCCTCTTTTGGATCATCCACGTACGTACAAGCTCACACGCACACAATCACAAACTCCGCCTACACACACACACACACACACACACACACACATATATATATATATATATATATATATATATATATATATATATGTGTGTGTGTGTGTGTGTGTGTGTGTGTGTGTGTACACAGTAATTCGACGTTCCCTAAATCTTATTTTTTCTAACATAAAATGGCATGAACTAGAGATAAGTCAAAACAAATATTATAGAAAAACTTGGAATATAAATTATTACACAAACTAGATGAATTTCTGCTCCCCATTACACCTGAAT
>NC_090733.1:128253563-128373563 GCF_036898095.1 Palaemon carinicauda | reverse complement strand
TGACAGTGTGCTGAAGAAGTTAATGTCCTTTTTGTTACTTCTTTTATGTAGATATTAACACATTTAGTAATAATAATAATAATAATAATAATAATCATGATCATCATCATCATAATAATAATAACAATAATAACTAACTCTAATAGCCAGGCCTTCTCCATCACGAGGCTGAATACTACGCAGCACTCTAGAAGTTTTATTCCAGCTGTGACCAAGTTGTGGAATGATCTTCCTAATCGGGTGGTTGAATCAGTAGAACTTCAAAAGTTCAAAGTTGGAGCAAATGCATTTTGTTGACCAGGTTGACATGAGTCTTTTTATAGTTTATGACATATTTGTTTTTGTTGTTGTTAATAGTTTATATATGACATGCCTGTTTTGACGTTGTCACTTATTTTAGAATGATTTATTGTTAATTTGTTCTCTTCATTTATTTATTTCCTTATTTCCTTTCCTCACTGGGCTATTTTTCCCTGTTGGAGCCCCTGGGCTTATAGCATCTTGCTTTTCCAACTAGGGTTGTAGCTTGGATAGTAATAATAATAATAATAATAATAATAATAATAACTAACTTGCTAAAATTTACAGTTGAGAACTAGTTTAACACTGATACACAAGAACGAAAATGATTTCCTCATTCCTCTGAATGCTTACTTTCTCCGTCAACAGATGGCAGCACCCTTCAGGAAAACATCAACAGCTGTTGTTGGTGGTCTATCTGTCTAATTCGTCGTAGGCCTATCAACAGTCATCTCGCTATTTGTTGAGTTATGTGACTCGTGTAACGAGTTAATTTAGAAAATTTTAGTTGAAAAGTGTTAAAGCAAGCGCACAGGAGAAACATTAAAGTCTTTAGAAAGATGATCATCGTTTCAAGCGTGCGAGATTAGCTAAAAAAAAACCCACATGAAGCACCGGTGGCGTTATTAAGTATCAATTGGCAAAGCAGAGCCATAGGCCTAAGAAGAAGTTCATGCAATTGGCACTATGGCTCGAAGGGAGCCAGATGAGCATCAGTTCGTGCACAGACGTACGGGACATGTTATGGTGGCCTACAATGAAAGACTTTATGTCTGGGGAGGATTCATGGTAGGTTATGAATGCTAAGGTAGTGGTTTGTAGTTAGGCAATTTCTTTGAATATGTTAAATAAGTAATTACCAAATTCTCCATGTGTAGTTTCAGGTGTATTGAATGATTTTGGTGCCGAGAATTGTTGGAAACCCGTATTTCCAAGTAACAAGATTGACTGAAACGTCGAGGTTTCCTTGGAAAACGATATTTGGGTTTATTATAGTTCTGGTCAGGACAACATTTTCTAATGAAAAGTGCAGATTTTACTATAGGAAAACTCCCGTTTTCATTTTAAGGAGCCTTTGTATATCAGCGGCCAGTTCTGCATGCGTTGATTAAAAATGGACCTACCTTTCCCTCCCTAACCTAACCTACAAGGCGTGTGCGATCCCCCTTACACTGCCGTGTTCTAAGTTAGCCATAATAATACATAAAGGTGGCTGCTATCATACATACACCCCTATTTTAATATAGTGAAACGGTCTCAGAAGTATGCCTTACCTACAGTAAGATTCCCACCTTTGGAGCCCTTGTAGTTTGGATGGTCTGGGTTGGTAATTAAAATGTTAGTAAATATGAGTGCCCCGTAATTCCCTTATTTTTAACACTATCACTAAGAATACGACAGTTTACAGGGCTCGCAGGAAGGCGTTGGCCCCCATCGTTAGGTATGTAGGTAAGGACATGCCGTGTAGGTTAGTTTAGATAGTGCTCTATGCACACGGGAGGGCCTGTCCATCATTATGCAAAGGCTCCGTAAATATTTCTATTATCATCAGCCATTACTAGTCCCCAGCAAAACAAAGGCCTCAAACGTGTTCTTTCACTTGCGTCTGTTTATGGTCTTTCTGCCTGTGCACATCCACAAACTCACTTAGTGTGTCAATCCATCGCCCTCTTTCCCTTCTACTTCTTTTGTAATTATTATATGCCCTGTCCATGCCCATTTCTTTTCTTAGGTATTGTTAGAATATCCTCTGCTTTAGTTTGCTCTCGTATCCATGTTGTTTATTTTCTGTCTTGTAGTGTTATTCCCATCATTATTCTTTCCATATCTTTCTGAGTTGTAACTAGCTTATGATATAAGGCTTTAGTAAGACTCCATCTGATTAAATACTTTTTATTTTAGAGAAAGTGGCCTTTTACTTTTCATAATCTCATTTTGTTTGTCAAAACCTCTCCGTCCCATGCTTATCCTTCTTCAAATTTCGGTCTCGTGCCCTGGGGAAATGCTTACTGTCTGTCCTAAGTATGTATATTCATTAACAATTTACTATAGCTCTATTCTTATTGAAGAAATTAAGAAGTGTTTCGTGTCTATTCATAGGTATTTTGAACTGTTTTGACGCAAATAATTTGGGGGAAACTCATATTTTTGAAATTATGAAGTTTTAAAATGCATTTAACGTTTACTGTATACCTAGGATCATATTCACTCCCCCCACTATCCATCGTATCTACATGTACCCCCCCTCCCCCATTGCAATAACATCATCAACTTTAAAGGCCTCTTGCTCCACCCAATTAACCTCTTGAGTAAACATTGAAGTAAACGCTGAAAATAACTTCCTAGTCTCAAGTAAACGCTGAAAATAACTTCCTAGTCTCAAGTAAACGCTGAAAATAACTTCCTAGTCTCAAGTAAACGCTGAAAATAACTTCCTAGTCTCAAGTAAACGCTGAAAATAACTTCCTAGTCTCAAGTAAACGCTGAAAATAACTTCCTAGTCTCAAGTAAACGCTGAAAATAACTTCCTAGTCTCAAGTAAACGCTGAAAATAACTTCCTAGTCTCAAGTAAACGCTGAAAATAACTTCCTAGTCTCAAGTAAACGCTGAAAATAACTTCCTAGTCTCTCCCCCGAAAGCTTGTTCTTAAAGCACTTTCTCATCCTAAAAGCCAGACCTAAACTTGGGAAAATGTTAAAAAGGCTTGAGCAAAATTTATGTACTTGTAAAAAATCGGCATTTTCTCCCACCGGTCTGGGAAACAAATACCAGAGCACACCTAATCTAACATAGGAGCCATATCCCTCCGTATCCATAGCTTGCCCCAATATTAAGTTTGCTTCCCAACGGGCTTCAATTTACGTAAATCGTAAAACTTTCTTGATAATATTGTACTTCAGACAAAGATAAACAATATTTTGTCCTTGGAGTAAATTGATTCGACAAGTATTAGGAAAATATGCACCTGCCTTAACCAACTACATATACCCCTTCCTGATCTAATCTCTTCGATTATTAAGTTCTATTCTCCTAACTAAAATTGACCTTTTATGTACAGTATATAAACAAATGGTATTGAACTTCCCTTTTCTAAGCTGTCCTGTATCTGCCTATCTACAAATGTTCCTCTAGGCCTGTAACATTAATTTATCAATAGGTAACCAAGTTAAGGGTTTTTTATTCAAAACTATCTGCCCATTCCATAATAAATTTGTTTCTATGCTACATTTAAGGTATAGGTCAAGCTAGGCGATCCCTTGAGTGAGGTTTCTTGCTCAGGAAGGTTAGGTCAATTTTAAGTAAACTACCGTCAATTACTAATTTTGCCACTTGGGCAAGTAGTTCGTATAGAAAATTTCTGGTAAACGCATGTTTAGCGTTAGATTAGTACTATTACATTATAATTGTATATGGGTGTACTTATCATTGTGCCAATCTCTTTTATTCAGTGTTTACCAAACACTGAATAAGCAGAATTTTTTTTATGGTTTAAAAATCAGCTAACTTGGCAATATTAATGAAGCTTTTGCAATCAAAATAAATACTTAATCCAAATGCATACTAAAGATAATTGCAGTGAAATTTATGTAGTAAACTGAAATTTTTCAGTGTTCATGTTGTGAAAGTATAATTTATTTGTCACACATTTCATGAGAAATGGTTGCTTAATTTATTTTGATCGGCCTTGCAGCATTTAATCAGTGAATACTTTGTGCTACAGAATACAAAGGGCACTTTTAAAGGTTAAAGGTGACTGGTTTCAGTTCCGGTTCCATCAGAATAGATGCTCACCAGAACGTCAGCCGGGCAAGCCCAACCCACCATTGTGGTGCCCTACCACAGCAGTAGCCTCCCCAGTAAACAGCTTAAACTCACGGTCCTGGGCGGGGATCGATCTCTTGCCATGCGAAATGCTAGGCAAACACGTTACCACTGTATTAAGCCATTTCAAAATGAGCCAAAGATTCATCATGCTGTAGTGATTTTTTTCTTAATCAGCATAATTGTTAACTATCTGTTGTATGCATGTCTTATTGTTACGGCTTTGAGATGCAATTTCCATGAAAGATCCGGTTGTTTGGTAAAAATGAAAAACAGGAACATCTTGTTCTCATTTTATTGAATATCCATGGCTGGTACCAATATAATAGTAAGGCAGGCATTCATAGTCTTACAGAAAAATAATTGAAGGAAGAATATAACTACATGTACTATAATTTTAAACTTTTGAGAATGATCATCTGTTGAGAAAATGAAAAGTTTCATCTTTTATTAGAACTAGGGCTTTTACTATTTACTTTTGATATTCCAGTTAATTATGAGCAACGTATCAAAAGCTAACAAATATATGCAGTACAGTAGTTGAATTACATTAATCATTCCTTGAATTCTACCAAGCTTGAGGATACAACATCATTTTGCCATTCTTGATGAAACCCCATCGGTAATTCCTCCGATACAGAATATTCATAAACAAAATATGCACTCGATATTCACATGCAGCCCTAGGGTGGGTTAACTCCTAAACTACCAATTCACTGCCCATTGCCTACGAGCAATCAACTAACACACAGAGTACTGCCTAATATTGTTTTTACTTGGTTTCTATCACAGTAAAAGTATTTTGTTAATGATTGAACGCATTCCAGTAAGTGTACAGCAAATGTAAACACTTGTACTATTTACGTGGTTAGACTAAGTTACACATAACACAAGTCATTACCACATTTATACCTACATATAATACGTACAATACCAATAAAACTGTTGTTCCTATCTAACAACACTCGATACTTTTCTGTAGTGTATATTATTGTAATATATATATAGTAAAATCACTATGTTACAGCTTAATTAACTAGGTTAACATGGTTTGCTTTTTTCGGCAGATCGACTCGCGCCATTGAAACTCACTTTACACGTAGCCTAAATTTACATTACTACTATAAAGTACGATATTTTATATACAGTACTGTACAGTACAGTATTTAATATAACAATAACATTGCAGTATTACACAATGAATATATTAATGCAATAAAAATTAAAAGAAAAAAGTGTGTACAGCACCACTAACCATATACGTACAAAGTTTTACTCAGTAAGTCTGAAGCATGATGCAACTACTGTATTTAAGCCATCGATTTGTGCATGAGTTAGCATAATATACAGTACGTATCACATTTTATACTAAAAACAACCATAAGCACACTGGATATGTACAAGTTTTTTACATCACAATGTGATTCTATACGAAAAGAACTGAAGCGGGAGATGCACACTCAAGGAGAGACAATGCCAGACTAAGGCCAAGTGAGCAAGAGATGGGGCATTTTGCTGTGTAGAGAGGGAAACGACGCAAAGCATGCTTGGTGCAAACAAACGTGGTCGCTTTGAAATTATCTGACTGCAAATATGTGATTTTTTATTTAATATGTTACTGTATACGATTCTCTATATTGCGCAGAAAGAATTCGCAAAAAATAAGGGCTGATTGTATGTTTCACCTGACCCCTTTAAGAAGTACCCGTGCGTTGTAACCAGTAAAGTGTACCAGTTCAAGGTGCTTTGCTTAGGGCAATTGATGGGTGCCGCAAGTCTTTGTGCTAGTGTTAGCATGGTCTTATGCCAACAGCATTCGTCTTGTACAATATTTAGACGATTGGCTGATTTTGACAGGTTGCGGATGAAGCCCTTCTCCTTCACCAAGACAGACTCTGTTCATTTCGTTAGTGAATTGGAAGAAGTCCTTGCTAGTGCCAATGCAGAGGCTTGCCTCGAAATTAACATCGTCATGGTTCTCAGAAAGACCTTCCCATCTCAGGACAGGATAACACGCTTGAGGGAAGAATCATTCTCCTTCCTACGACAGTCCAAACTGCCAGCACAATAGTGACTGGAACTACTAGGTTATCTAGTTTTATTGCAACGTCTTGTACCAAGTGGTTGCCTTCACTTACGTTCACTCCAGTGGGAGTTGAAGGTACATTGGTCTCAACATCTTAATACTCTCATTTATTGGTTGCAATAGGGGAAGAGTCCAGACAGGAGCTAGAATGGTGGTTTGACGACTCCAGATTTTCTGTTGTTCACAGATGCGTCAAGAGAAGGTTGGAGAGCACACTTCCATCAGCATATGTCATCAGGACAGTGGTTTGAGCAAGAGGGCCTAGGCCATTTACAGTAAATGTGTTGGAACTGTGAGTAACCCTGCTGTCATTCTAAAATTTATGCCCCTTTTAAATAGTCATTCAGTCGTATTGATGACTGACAACACTGCTGTGGTGGCATACGTAAACAGGCAGGGAGGTACCGTGTCACTGCAGTTTTGCCAATTTCCAATAAAGATTCTCGAGTGGGCTGAGCTCAACTCGATTACTCTCCCAGCTTGATTCATTCCAGGCAGGAGGATGCAAGTGCTTGGCTCTGAATGGTCTTTAAATCCTTGGATAATGACCAAGATCCTAACTTTGTTCGGTTCTCCAATTAACGGCCTTTCTGTGACCTTGTTAAACCACAAGCTGCCAGTTTATTGTTCTCGGGTACCAGATTCAAGAGCTGCGTCCGAGCATTCTTGAGAAGGCCTAGACCTAGACAATTATGATTTTCTGCCGTTCTGCCTGATGTGGAGTGTTCTAAATCAAGCTGGAGCCAATCCCAACCTCAATATGACTTTAGTGGCCCTAAGTAAATTGGTGTCCGAGTCTTATACTTCTACTGGTGGAAACTGTTCTCCAGTAGAGGCGAGACCACCACCCTGGAATGTTGTCAAAGTGCTGCGTTGACTGAAGGGGTCACCTTATGAACTGTCGAGGTTAGCTTCAGATAGAAATCTCACCCTGTGACGGTGTTCTTGCTCACCTTAGCCGTGTCCAAACGGGTTAGCAAGCTGCATGGTCTCTCCTTTAACGTCTCCCATTCCAGGAGTTGGATGCAAGTCTTGTTCTTCGTCATCTGTTGAGTTTGTTACCAAAACCCAGAATCTGTCAGTACCTGATTATTAGAGAGGTAATCGATGATTCTGATCAGTTGCTCTTTTTGGGTGCAGTATTTAGGAATATTCCTCCTGCCAGGCTAGACTACTGTATTAATTAAACACACTCTCTCTCTCTCTCTCTCTCTCTCTCTCTCTCTCTCTCTCTCTCTCTCTCTCTCTCTCTCTCTCTCTCTCTCATTATTAATATCTGTAAACTAAAATTTTTTTATTTCTTTTCAGGAACTACCCCATGATGAACCATACACTGTTATGACACCGAGTCATACCATCTATCACAGTGCCATTGATGTTTGGGTCTTTGATCCTCTTTTGGATACATGGTAAGTTTTTTATGCTCTCAATCTACCATTAATGGATAGCAATTTTATTTTGAGGGCTTTTTTTATATTAATTTGTTCCTTCACAAATACAAGCGTTTTTTCTTTATCTAGGAGATACGATTCAGCATTGAGCTGGTTTAGCCATAAAAACGGTCAACGACACTCCTCTTGCTAGCGAGAGGTATACCAACCACCCCGCTCTAACACTTACCCAGTGACTACTCTTCACTTTTGATATGGCTATGGTTGAGTGCAGACATCACGTTGCTCTCTCCTGGTTACCTTACCTAATTTCACGGGCCGTATTAACTTTACATTTTCTTTCCCTATTCAGGTGTGCATGTTTTAGAGGAACTGTAACCGTGTAGGTTTGTCCCGGCATAGTGGGCCGCTCTTGCAGTACCTTTATGTCGGCTAAGGAGATGGATCCTCACTGACTTTGTCCTGCATGCAGACAACATTCCTGTACCAAGGCTTCTCCGTGTGAAGAGTGTCGGAAGTGGCCACCTTCCCAGTTGGAGCAGTACGTACAATAGATGTAGTAAGAAGTCTGATAGAGATTCTTCACCTTCAAGTTCATTCTTAAAGTGGAAGAAATCCCGACTTCTTTCTCCTGCAGCTTCTACGCTCCCACCTGCCTATTCCCATTCGGTTTCCTCCGGACTCCCATCAGACAAAAGTGATGTTCATTTAATCCCAGGACATTTTTCTGATCAAGAAGACCCTGTCACTCTCTTCGAAGGAAGTCTATCTCTTTTTACACTTTGTCAATTATGGCCTTCCTAGGGGCTATCAGGATCCCCTACCAAGGAACAGCTCTTATGGGTGTTGAGGCTTGGGGCACAGCTGTCTCTGCATGGGTTGGCCTCAACCCCCCCAACCCCCTTAGTCACTGGAGTGGAGTCCCTTCCACTCTGTCTCGTGCCACTAGCGGAAATGTTCTCCACAGTTCCTCTCCCACCTGAGGATCTGCAGGTTGGTTCTCTCCCCAGTTTAAGCCTAGCATGTTCGCCCCTGGGGTTAGTGTGCACGCTGAGTTTGCTTAGTACACTGTGTTGGCCCAGCACACTGTGTTGGCCCAGCACACTGAGTTCGCTCAGCCCAAGGTTTCTTGTGAACCTCACTATTATAAGCCTGCAGTCCTTTTGGGTCCTTTGGCAGATGCTCTCACCTACGTAAGAGGTCGTCCTCACTCGAGTGGTCCACTCTTTGAATAGCTTATAAGTGTGTGTATGATTCCTCATCACTTCGCACTAGCTCTTCGAAGTGTTCTGGCGATCGTATCCAACAGGTCTATGGAGCTGAAGGAGCTTTCCACCATACCCTCTGGGCACCATAGGTCTCAAGCCTCAGGCGACCGCTCCTTCGGGAGTTCTGCCTGTTTGGTTAGGTGACATTTTGCAGCAGCAGCAATCGTTTCCTGCCTAACTAACAATATCTTGCTTGTCATTAGCCGGGTGTGCTCGTTCTCACAAGGACAAGCGTAAAGTATGGGTTGCTTGCGAACCCTCTACAAAAGCTCTTGCAAGTGTTCTTGCGCCAGCACACGTAGCTCAGGCTTGTGAGTTAACTGTGCACAACACAGTGACCGACGCTTGTGTCAATGCATGCAGGTCAAGGTCAAAATTGCACTACACCTCTTGTGACACATTTTTAAATGTTCTTGCCGCTGTCAGTGCTGAGTTTATTTCCCCTTTGGCATGCTCCACTATGGTGTCCATGCACGATCGATTGTTCATTCACTATGGGAAGCTTGGTTTTGCAACCAACTAGTGTACACCTCACCCTCGCTTGGCCATCCCCCTTTCATTAGAGACTTGCCCTGGATTTAAGAGCTTGTAAAATAAAAGCCATCATGCAGGTTACGACTAGTCCTATGAAGACACAATCACCAGTCGTCGTTAGTACCTGTAAATATCCCTCTGACGGTGTCGGGGTCGTAAGGGAGCACTATATTCCCTTATATTCTATCTCTGCTGTGCCGTGGGGCCAAGCCTTGGACAATCTTTGATGGAATTGTCAATGCTCATATGGAACTTTGAGCTAACTTGCCTTCAGTCGGAAGAGAGACCACCTCTGTGGAACGTAGTTAAAGCACTGCGTTCTCTGAATGTAGCTCTCTATGAACTGTTAAGTCAAGCGTCAGATCAGGAATTGACTCTGAAAACGGATTTCCTTCTCGCACTGGCCTCTGTAAGGAGAGTCAGTGAGTTGAATGGTCTCCTTTGACATTGCCCATTCAAGGGGATTGGGGGTAAGTGACACTGCTTCGTCCCTAAGTTTATTTCTAAGACTCAGAATCTGGCTGTAGCGAGCTTTAGGTTTGGGTCTTTCCGGGTTTCAATTCTTCAGGAAGTAACTAATGATCCTAATCAGCTGTTACTATGTCCTGTGACAGCGGGAGTGTGTTATCTCAAGTGCACATAAAGAATTCGCCCTCCGATCAAGTATCTGCATGCCCGTAGGATTCGGCAGGTCATTGGCCATACACTCAATCATCCTCCTGCTCAGCAGGCCAGACAACCAAGAGCTCATGACATGTGGGTCATAAGTACACCTCTGGCGTTCAAGGGAAAGTTCAGTGTGGCGCAGATACTCCAAGCTGCATGTGGAAGAGGCAAACCACTTTGACTGCCCAATGTGAAGGTGGTTTGCCTCTACTCTAGGCCATGTGGTTACTGTTCAACAAATGGTTTAGCTACCTCTTGCATAACTAATAGCAATCAGCAGAGGTTACAACAGTGTTAGTCTAAAATGAATGCAAAGTGTGGCTGGCCTTTTCCTCCTTCATCTTCCTCTCTCTAGGGGCACAATATCTGTAGATTCTGCAAACTGGCCTCCTTCCAACTGCAGGTAAGCACCATATTCATTTTGTGGTCTGAAATATGTGCATATATTTGTTTTGTCCCCAATCTCCTTGTAAGGGGGAGTTGTGTCATGGATAGGTATTAGTGTAGGCAAGTGTAAACCCACTCCTTATACTTAACTGGTTAAGTCACAGACTGAGGGTTCACAAGGTGTCAGGATATCCTTCCCACGCTGTATTGAGCTCAGATTGGTATCCTAGGGCAAAGTTTCCAGCCAGTTGGATTTGAACTTTCATCCACCCTGAGGTGAGTTTCCTAGGTAAAGAACAAAGGTTTGTATTATTTGTGAAAGATCAAATGATAAAATTTTGGAAGTAATTTATATTTTTTCTAACTGTACTAACCTGAGTTCTTTACACATACACTTCCTGCCATCCCCTTTCCCCTAGAAGTCTTTCCTGCAATTAGAGGTAAAGAGTAGTCACTGGGTGAGTGCGTTAGCGGGGTGGTTGGTATATCCACCCTGCTAACTACTGGAGAGCCATTGACACTTCATGTGAAATCATTCTTCTAGGTAAAGAACAAAGTGTTGTATAATTGGGAAACATACAAATTACCTCAAATTTGTCATTTTTTCAGTTACAGTGTAAGACAGTTAGCTCAAATACCTTATTGTTGAATAAACAAAACTAGTCAGAGGCTTTGGGTCTTTTAATTATAGTCTAGTCTAAAAAGGAACATTTTAATTATTTTAAGATGATTGCTCTCTCAGTATATAATAAAAAAATAGCATGCTATGGTAAATATTGAAAAATTTAATTCAGTGTGTTCCTCCATCATAGTGCTTTGTCTCATTTTCACCGTAATAGATGAGAGTATAGGTTATATCATAAACTAATAACCTGGTGCCTCTTTTTTATATGTGTAATGATCTTTTTCCAATTTGTATTCCAGGATTCGGAAAATGAGTAGAGGAGACATACCCCTTCAGTTATCAGGAGCATGTGCAGCTATTCATAATCATTACATGTATATTTTTGGAGGTATGGTATTGAATTATGTAATGTATAGTTTACAGTTTTGGCCCAAATACAAACTTTCGTCCTTTACTTAAGATAGAATAACAGCGAAGGTTGAGAATACGGAAATTAAACTTTTATAATGAGGTGTAAACAGGTGGCCGAATTTCTGAATTAAAGTTTCAAATTTCTGGATTGAAGTTTCATGCCATTCCTAAGAAATTCCACTAGTACAGTAAATAATTATTAACCCTTTTACCCCCAGGCTCTTTGGAAATTTCCAACCCTTAACCCCCAGGGGGTTATTTTTTCCCCAGCATATTTTGCAGTATATTTTTTTTAAATTGCTCTAACAGCCTTAATTTTTGTCATAGAGAGGTCAGGTTGGTCTCATTCTCTTGGAAAATGTCTGAATTTTCTCAAAAAAATTATCAAAAATATGAAAAAAATAATTTTTATAGCATTTTTTTGCAAGGACGTACAGGTACGTCCATGGGGGTAAAGGGATGGCTTTTGTGAAACGTACCAGTACGTCCTTTGGGGGTAAAAGGGTTAAGAGGCTCACACAGTTGCTTAATACTTGACACATACGGATTCAGTATTTATTTCAGTTTAAAGGTATTATGGCATGAGTGAAATAAGACCTTGAGAAATTGAAATTGTTATAAGTTATCTCTTATGATTACTGTAATGACTTCCAAAATATTTTCCCTCAGGTTGGGCTAACGAAGAGGACGATTTTTCTGTAACTACAAATTGTCTTTGGAGATTATTTTTGCCAACTCTAAAATGGGAACTTTTAAATCCTGAAGGAGACCTACCACTAGCCTGTGATAAATCAGCTTGTTGGGTTTACGAAAACAGGCAAGTTTTGCATTTATAAAGTTTTTTTTGTAGTTCTAACTTATAATAACAAACAGATGTAAAAGAAACTAGGATGTTGAGTGAGAGAGTGTTTTTACGTTAGATTAAGATATTTTTTATAAAACTGATTCTTTGTTCTTACAAAAATATAAACCTTCGTCCTTTAATAGGATATTGATTCAAACAAAGCTGGAATTCAACAATTAAAAACTTCTAACTAGGTGTCAGCAATAACCAGTAGTTAGCGCCTGGTGGTGAGGAAGCCCCCATCCCTTCTGCCATTACACTGAACAGTCACTTTGATTCCTGCTGCTAAATAAACATGTGCTATAGGCACCCTAGCAGTCCCTCTCAGGCTGGAAGGAGCGAAGAAAAAAGTCACCTTTTGTTTTTTATGTTGGCTATCCCCAAAAGTTAGGGGAAGTGCCTCGCTCACTGGTTGGCATGCAAGCTTTTGCTCTTGATGTGTTCATACACCCTCTTTACTCCCTGATTTACATGGAATAGATAATTAAGATGTGAGCAAGTGCACCAATTCCACATGCCCTCACCACAATCCAATGATTATCTGGGCTTTTACGTTAGGCCCTCACCCATAGAGGCGTATGTGGGGATGCATTGCATCTCCAATGTTGATTATTACAGGTTATCACCAATTGATTTGTCTATGGTTGGCCCTTTGAGAGATACCAAACCATCATAGAGGCCTTTTTTTCATTTAGGTTGCCACCTTTGGATCCAGAGTCTCATGAAGTTTTTGCCCGTTCAGAAGTGACACGAGACCTTGTTCACCCTTTTGTAAGGGATCCAGTTATAGAGAGAGCAAGGACCCCAAAAAGGTCAAGAATTCAGCTGACTCTTCTAGGTCTTTTCCTAGGAGAGATCCTGATGATCCTTCTCCTCACCAAAGGGCAAAGTTTTGCACGCCAGACCTTTTAGTTCCCAAAATAGAGAAATTAGCGAGAAGTTTATAATCCCTGACCCTCTTCAGCATCTGCCGGGTACAGCGTTTGAATAGGAAGACAAGAAGCCGCATGATACCTCTCTAAAAAGGAGTGGCCCCTCCCGGAGTGATGACTCCCTCCACACAACTGCATCTCAATAAACTTCTCTATGTAACTGCAAAGGAAAAGAAAAAAAGATTAAAACAGCCAAGATTGAAGAGGGAGCAAGAGTATATCTGTACTGCTTGGGGCTGAAGTCAAAAGTGGGTGTCTACCTGATTGATTGGTGAGAGGGCTTACCTGCCACCTGCCTGAAGTTATAATAACTATTGTATTGTTTTAGAAGTACTATAGCAGTTTTAATCATAAAGGTTTTGTGGTGGTTCAATAAACTATAATTTATTATCGTTAAATTTAGCAAGACCCTTTCAAAGCGGATGCTTTTCTCTCGTACAACACTGTATCCCTACATGTTTTTTAAAAGAACTGGAGGAGGGAGGGTGTAAGTTAGGTTAGTCTTTTGCACTTCATTGAAAATGTAACTTGTGTAACTGAATATGTGATTAAATCCAATACAATACACGATTGGGTACAAAATCTCAGGTTGTATGAGGAAAAGTTACGAATATTGTTAGATATCATAATTAACAATAATATTAAAAGTCAAAGTGCTCTCATATGCTATAGTCCATTTCTTTTAGCGATGCATATTTGCACCGACTCGGAGCGGTGCCCTTTTAGCTCGGAAAAGTTTCCGGATCGCTGATTGGTTGGACAAGATAATTCTAACCAATCAGCGATCCGGAAACTTTTCCGAGCTAAAAGGGCACCGCCGCGAGTCGGTGAAAATATGCATCGCTAAAAGAAATGGACTTTAGTATAGGTTTAGCAGGAATTTCTCAAAAAAGTTAGAATTTTGATAATAAGATCTATTTCTATACTCTCTACTCTCTGGATGTTCATATTGCTTCTCCAGAAGCCTGGTTTAATTGACACTTAGCCCTGAAATTTTAAAAAGATTAAAATTTACCCATTTTCTTTGCTTCAAACAATATATACCCTTAACAAAGGAACAGAGGCCTCTACCTTAAGTGGTAGTAAGCCCAGATTGTTGCCTCTGGAAGTATAGCTTTTAGTTTCAAATTTGACATTCCTCCTCTTGATACTATAACCCAATGGGGAGGAGGGTGGGCATGTACTGTATATGAACATGAGGTGAGTATAGAAATAAGAATTTTTTAAATTAAAATTCTACTTATTTCAATGAATCTCCCCTAATGTTTATATTGCTGACTTCCACACACTGTTGGAGGTGGGTGCAATTAAAGGAATGAGAGGGATAAATTTTAGTACAAAGAATGCAATAAGGTTAAGGTTACAGACCTTCTCTTGAATACTTGTCTAACTTACTTTAATAATCCATTTAAATTAGGGTTTGAAATAAGGGATTCCAGACTGCCTACTAAAGTGATTGAAAATACAATACAGTGGTACCTCTACATACGAATTTAATTCGTTCCACAAACAACTTCGGATGTAGAAAATGTTCGGATGTAGAAACGAATTTTCCCATAAGAATACATGGTAATTCATTTAATTCGTTCCTCAGCCTAAAAACCCATAATAAATCTTTAATAAATGGCTACACATAATTACACATAACAATAACATAACTGCATAATATGAAAGAAGCATGTAAAAAACATAATTATAAAGAAATAATAAATAAAAAATGTGTTTTATTGCCACTTTACCTTAGAGACAGGCCAACGCAGGTGTAGGATTTGCTGCGCCAGGATGAGACGGTCGATCAGCAAGAAGGTAGACATGGTATTAACATGTTCTTTAAATAAATACTCTCTCTCTCTCTCTCTCTCTCTCTCTCTCTCTCTCTCTCTCTCTCTCTCTCTCTCTCTCTTGTTCTTCTTCACTGTTAGCGTTAGAGACGTCTATTAATTTTTTCTGAGAGAGAGAGAGAGAGAGAGAGAGAGAGAGAGAGAGAGAGAGAGATTAAACAAAAATGAGAGATTAAACAAAAATGTGTTGTGTACATATGATTTTTAACAGCGTTAACGAAATGAAAGACAGTTAAATATAACTAAAAAAACAATATCAGCGAATCTGAATTATTTTATTAACTAAAACAAATATTGATAATAACACGCTCGTGTGCGTATGCGCAAACACACACACACGCACGAGGAGACACGATCGGCGAGGAGGTAGAGATGGTGACTGCGATAACATAACGTAACTTACACTACGGAAATTTTAATCTAACTAAGCTTATTTATTTTTTTTTATTTTTATATTTCATATTTTTTACAATTTTTTTCTTTTGATTTTTTATATTCATCACTTTCAGTGACGAGTTACGGTATGTTATCGCAGTCACCATCTCTACCTCCCCCCCCGACCGTCTCTCCTACTGCGTAGCAATTTTTGCACCTGTGTGTGTGTTTGTGCATACGCACACGAGTGTGTTTGTATCAATATTTGTTTTAATTAATAAAGGAATTCAGATTAGCTGTTATTACTTTCTTAGTTACATTTAATTGTTTTTTAACTCGTTGACGCTGTTAAAAATCAAATGTACTCTAAACACATTTTTGTTTAATCTCTCTCTCTCTCTCTCTCTCTCTCTCTCTCTCTCTCTCTCTCTCTCGGAAAAAAAATAATAGACTTATCTAACACTATAACAGCGAAGAAGAACGAGAGAGAGAGAGAGAGAGAGAGAGAGAGAGAGAGAGAGAGATATTTTATCCAAAGAACATGTTAATGCTATGTTTAGAGAGAAACAGAAAAAGAGAGAAGCCTTATTTAAAAGAGGTTGTTAATGCTATCATGGTTTTCTTTGCTTCACTTTTTTCTTTCTTTCTGTTCATCACGCTGGCCCTTCTCACAAATGATCGTTGCCAACAATCTCTTTGTCCTTTATCCCTATCAACAAAAGGCGTTCTATCTCTTCCAGGGTATTGCTAAGATGTATTGTAATAATGGTGATCCCCTTCGATGGTTATTTGCTTTAATGGCTGCCTTCAGCTTGATGATCCTCGAGATCATAGGCCTATTCCGGCCATATTGTTTAGCCATACAGTATCACTCACATGCACACTGCTCTCATGTTTTTCTATAATTTCTTGCTTCATTTCTAATGAAAGAATTGCCTTCTTCCTGTACTGAAACTTAGCTTCTTAGGCACCATGATTATAGGTAAAATCAAAAAGGAAATATGAGAAAAGGAAGAAAATAAGCACTGTTAATAACAGACCAAACAGAGGACAACCACACGATACACACAAGAATAGAGAACTGAGCACTCGACGCTCAATGGCGTAATGTTTACTTCGTGTGTCGAAATAAAATTCGGGTGTAGAGTCAAATATTTGCTCGAATTTTACTTCGGATGTTGGAAAATTCGGATGTAGATACGTTCGTGTGTAGAGGTTCCACTGTACTGTACTGTAAATTGGCTTTTTAAGACAATATTTTGCAAACCCCTATTTGCTACACCCTTAAACCGTTGCTAGAAAGTTTCCAAAGAAAAATGTTTATAAAAATCATGGAAGTAGCTGCACTCTAATATGACTGTCATTCTGAAGCGTTGATGATTTTGGAACCTAATTCCTTGTGTGCTTCTGTGATAAAATTTTAACAAGGATTGTCAGAATTTTTGGTTAGCGGGCGATTATGGAACATCAGCTCACAAAATAAATTAGAGACACGACTGTACCTCTATTATTGGTTTGTCCAAATACAACCATAAGGCTCTTACTGGACAAAAATCCCTTCAGTGATAGTGAAGGGATGTGCAAAAATTGAGGCGCAAACTGTCTTAAAAACATTTTGGATCTGAGGGAAGGTAAAAGTGACAAGATCATATTGTTTTCCCTAAAGCCTACTTTGATCGATAACACTTGGAATACACATACTGTACATTTAGCTAACTCTAAAGCCAACAGAAAGCTAGCCTTTTCTGAATGGTATAAATGACCTCATAATATCTTCTCTTTGCTTCTCCCAACCATAATAACTACTTGAACATTTAGGCTAAGGGTGAAACTGGATATTTTAGGCTTTACCTATTACTCTGAATCTAGAATTGAGTTGATTTCTGAGCAACCCATAAAGAATTTATTGGTCATATTCACCACAAAATTAAGGAATTAAGAGATATATGCTGTATGGTTAAGAAACAGCATCAAATCATACCTTAAAACCATAAGTTATTATATCGTAGGATTTCTAGTGTGTTAAGCCCAAACCCCGATCCTGTTTATAATTGGTATGTTAGTGTTGCTCACCTGCTGAGGCATATAGCCAAAATGTCAACCATATGTAACAGCACCTCACAGGGTATATAGAAGTCACTGTAACGGCACCTCCCAAGGGAATTAATGGTAGAGGGGTATTCATGCATTTAATTAGAAAATTATCTTATCATAATTAACTATAATTTTTAACTAAATACTGATAATCCAATATAATGTTTGTCTTTTTGTAATCTGACTCGTAATGGTAATACAGTAAATACCCGAGTGTAAGAAATTACAACACTAAAGTAAACCCGTGATAAACTAGAAGCCTAGCTTGTAAGTGAATGTAAATGTACTGTTATCTGGGGTAAAAAAAGAGATGTAACCTACTAGCTGGGATGATACCTCACCATTAACAAAAAATCTTGAAGCATCCACAATATGAAATGCTGTTTCCCCAAATTAAGAAGATATTGTTTTAAACAAACCTTGTAATGTAGATGTCATATGAAGCGATTAGAATAGCAGAAATGCAGATATAGGAAAACTAATGAAATACTGTATTTGTGTGGTCATCTGATGCAACCAACCGAGTGAAACATCACCAATAACCTTTTTAAATAGCATCAACGATATGAAAGCCATTTCCCAAACTAAAATGATATTGTTTAAACTTGCTTACTTTAGTGTGAATTGGGATATAAGGATTCAGCTACTTAACTTTGGTATTGTGGTAATGCATTGGTTAAGCTGCAGAAGGAATATAGACTCCAGTGAGAGGAACTTGACTTTGTAAGACACAGTGAACTTTCAGAACCCTTACACTTAGTTCAAATAACTGGGAGGGTAAGTCCAGCTTACCAGCCTTATAGTTCAAATAACTGGGAGGGTAAGTCCAGCTTACCAGCCTTATAGTTCAAATAACTGGGAGGGTAAGTCCAGCTTACCAGCCTTATAGTTCAAATAACTGGGAGGGTAAGTCAAGCTTACCAGCCTTATAGTTCAAATAACTGGGAGGGTAAGTCCAGCTTACCAGCCTTATAGTTCAAATAACTGGGAGGGTAAGTCCAGCTTACCAGCCTTATAGTTCAAATAACTGGGAGGGTAAGTCCAGCTTACCAGCCTTATAATTCAAATAACTGGGAGGGTAAGTCAAGCTTACCAGCCTTATAGTTCAAATAACTGGGAGGGTAAGTCCAGCTTACCAGCCTTATAGTTCAAATAACTGGGAGGGTAAGTCCAGCTTACCAGCCTTATAGTTCAAATAACTGGGAGGGTAAGTCCAGCTTACCAGCCTTATAATTCAAATAACTGGGAGGGTAAGTCCAGCTTACCACCCACAAGATAAGGCTCGTTGACCATTGAGAATAAGAAAGAAAGTTAAAGAAGCTAAAAATAATCGGGTTAATCAGTAACTCATCTGTTAAGTGAGCATGATGTGTCATATTATTCACTCTATAAACTAAAACCTACGAGTGTACTTAATTGTCAAGAGCATCTGGTGTTCCTAAGGGGTTCCCTAATTAAAGGACTCAGGTTTATATGGGTAGGAAAAATACAAATTACTTAAAATACTTGCCATTTTACTGTAATTAACATAGCACAATGATTGTATTTCTTTTAGATTTTACGTCTTCGGTGGTTTTGGTCCTGCGGATGATTTGGGACCTATTGCCAAAATGAAAGTCAGATTTGTTCGTGATGGTGTTCACAGTCGAGGATGGAACGATCAACTTGTTTATTATGATATTGGTAATCTTTTCCCTTTTTTCTGCCCTGAGAACTCTTATCAATTTGTATATAATGTAATAAGGTAGTAGAAATCCTGATTTGTCCCTTCATGAATACAAACCTTTGTCTTTTAATAGGAGATTGATTCAAATGCAGCTGGAACTCTGCAGTTAAAATCTTATAACTGGGTGTTGGCAGTAGTCGAAAGTTACCATCTGGTGCTGAGGAAGGCCCACTCATCTGCTGGTACACAAAACAGTCACTTTGATCTTGCCAACGATTAACACAGACATGCTATCAGCTTCATCTCAAACTTGGCTTTTAGAATTTTCATTCTTTAACTCCTTGACAAATCTCTTCTTCCCATTGATGACACTGTGCTATGCCTTTGGACTTAATCCCTCATAGTAGAATGTCTTTGGGTCTGAACTTGAGCAGATGGCTAGTATTCTGCCCTCGAGTCAAACTTCCCTGATTGTTCAACTCACTACAAGTACGAAAAGAAGACGGTATTGGAAGGAACAACTTTTCCCTGAAAGAAAGACTAGTCCTATGTTTGTTGTGCGTACTCACGAGCAATAGGTCTCCTAGCGAGCAGGGGATTTGGAGTCTGAATGATTGTTTACCGATGGATGTGCTGCTTTGCATGTGCAATCTTCTCTGACTAAATTGGAAAACCTTGCCTGTGCTCAGAGTAATCTTACACTAGCACGCTTTAAATTATGGATTCTGTACCGCACACACAATACACTTAACACTACAGTAGTGTGCACACTGACGGAGCTTTACATGATCTCATGGAATCGCCCGTGTCTCCTTTAGCAAGCTCTGCTCAAGGGGAAATATTTTTTTTTACGCCTCGAACGCATGATCGAGATTTCAAGTGAGCATTCAATGATCACAGACATGCTCATTTGAAGCAGTCGCCTAGGAGCACAGCGCAAAAGTGTGCTAGCAATATGTGCTCTAATATTCTCTGTGTATCGGGTCCTTTAAGCGGGTGTTTGGGAACGTCAAACGACTTTCACAGCTCTCTTACTGCAAGGCTCGACCCACAGGTCCATAGATAAGTTCTTGCTAGGACCTGTTGTACCTGCATAGCAAGTGGTATAGCTAGCTTAGCTCTTCTCACTGGACCAATATCTCTAGATCCGAGGGCTGAGGTTACATGTTAGTCTGGGGTAAAAGCAAAAATAACGGTCCTTATATTTTCCTTTACTTTCTCTCTCTTGGGACACAGCATTCTGTACCCTGTCAGTTGGATCAAATCTCTTTGCATGTAGTTGTTCTATATCATGTTATAGAAGTGTCGTCCTCACACTTCCTGCAAAGGGGGAGTGTGATATACAGTAACTAGACAAACCCATCAATACATGAGTGCCAAAGGTGTTTCAAACCCATTACAGAATGATACCTAAAGTTACAACACAGAGTAATTCTGCTTATTATCCTTTGTTGCGTGGGCCGTGGACCTGCTGGTATTGCTAGACCTTTAGTACACAAGGTGTAATGATCTCATTGTGCTGGACTGATGTTGATACAAGTAAGCACCACTTATAGCTAGCAGCTTTTCTATTACTGTTAAAATAAAAGTGTTCATTCCACCATCCCCCTTAAGAGAGGGATGATAGATATGCCTTACTTAACAGACTCATTCGTCTAAGAGAAAGGGATTTTTTTGTGCAACAACCTAGGTTGCTTGGGTTGTGAACCTTACGGTAGGTTCAACACTGGTTCGCATGGTTCGCAAGGTGTCTAGGATGCTACGCTCCGGACCTTATTAGGTATGAGCATAGTTATCCTGAGATTTTAGCCTGCCAGTTTTGTAATATGGACTTCCACCCACCTAAGAATGAGTCTCCTGTTAAAGGACAAAGTAATTTATATTTTTATAACAATACGTACTTGAGTCCCTCAGCTTCCCGCCTTCACCTTCCCCACCTAAAAGTCTCGGATGCTATCAGAGTGACTGTTCAGTGTAACGGCAGAAGAGGTGGGGCTTCCCCGCCAACGGTTGGTAACTACCAACTACAGTACTGCCAATACCTCATTATAAGTTTTTAACTGCTGAGTTCCAGCTGCACTGAAATCAGTCTCCTATTAAAGGACTCAGATATATATAGTTAGGAAAAAAAATTACTTTTATAAAATTTGTGATATCTTAATGAAGCCATTCCGGTATTGTACACATTACAGTATAGCACTTTAATTGTTATAAGTGTAAGTCTCATTGACAATTAAAATGCATCAATTTATAATTTACATAATGTAAATTATGTACAGTACAGTATACTGTACAGTATATACTTACTCTATTTTCAATCTAAGGTACAGAACCAATGCAAATAATTTACTTGCGTTAATTTTTCCTTCAGAGATGATGCCATTGTTGATTTGTTAGTTTTGTACTATAATTGGTTTGATAGTTAATGGATTTAGCATATGCATTGTATGCTAGTTACCTCTGAATTCCTTTGCTATGTAAAATGAAAGTTGTTGAGTGTATTATAATTTTACCAGACACAAATACATGGGTATGGCCACAGACATATGGACCAAGACCGTCTCCGAGAGCGGCGCATACTGCTGACATTGTGGGGGACACAGTGTATGTATTTGGTGGACGTTTCAAGAATGATCGTATGAATGATCTTCACTGCCTTAATTTGACCACCTCAAGATGGAGTGGCAAGTAAGTTTAGTTAATTATTTTTCATATACAGTGTGTGTGTGTTCAGTGCCTAAATTTCTTACTTTACTTTAGCTGGCTAGCCCTGTGAAGGTTCTTAATTCATTGAGTCCTTTAGATATGTAAGTTCAACATACAAGCTTTCAAAGAGGCAAATATGTGTGCAGTGAATTATTGATTATTCAAATAAGTGCAAAATTAAAGAGTGTAGTAAAATTTAAATGATATGGCTGTTTAACAGAAAAATGTGCATGAACTATTTTATTTTATCTTCCCTTTTTTAATTTTTTGGATATACAGTAATGAGAACCAATTTGATGAGTCTTTATGGTAACCAATACCTATTACCTTTATACAGTACTGGTAGTTATTTATGTACGTAAAGTTAAAACTATGCAAGTTAGAAATAGCATATATTATTATTTAGCATTTTTAAGAATTTACTCCATACTGTATATTAAAAGAACACAAGGGGGGAGCTCCAATGACCAATCAGTTGATTTCTGTTTATATCGTTTAGATCATATGGAGTTAAGTGATTCATAAGTGGTTTTCTGATAATTTTTGATTTATCAATTGATTATGTGTAACTTGTTTGGTAAGCAATTGGCTAAGAGTGGTTAGGAGGGTATTGTGCCTAAAGAATCTGGAAAATTTTGTTTCTTTTAAAACAAAATTAAGGCCTGTTTTATTATTTACATTTTGTGGTTATTTATTCTCATTCATTGATAATGCTTTCACATGACAGATACAGAAATGTAATTTTGTTTATACGTATGTCAAACTCTGGAAATTTTAGTACAGGTGTACTGTATTGTCTTTCATGGCTGAAAATTAGTACTGTATGTATCATGCAATAAAATTGTGCCATAAGAAAAATTCTCAATTCATGGTGAAACAATCCCAGTTACAATGCGATTGGAGATAAACTAGCAATAACATAGGCTATATTGCTTTGTCGTCAAGGGAATAATGTACCAGTTAAAAGCCCTATGCTTCGCACTGTCCATCACGCTCCAAGTGTTGACATGATTATTCATTCTGGTCTCAGTTTAGGCCAATTGAACAAGATGTCTTTTGATGTATATTGACAACTGGTTGATCCTGGCCTACTCCAAAAGGCAGTTTCTTCAGGATTGGGACAGACCCCTTTTCTTTTGTTGTGATCAGGGGCTCATGGTTAATCTGAAATAGTAGATTCTTGCTCCCAAGCAGAGGATGAATTACTGGGCAAGCTGATAGACACGGCAATAGCGAGTTTTTCCATCAGATGATCATATCAGCAAGCTCAGAGAGGAGATGCTTTCATTCCTGTTCAAGAGAGAACTCCCAGCTCGGTGGTGGTAATTTCTCATGGGACATTTTTCCTTATTGGAGAAAATCGTTTGTTCCACTTGGGTGTCTCCTTCAATGGTTGTTTCAGTGGTGTCTTGAAGTGACACTGGTCAGCAGCCAGAGATCTCCCTTTCCATTTGCTTCCAGTGGAACAATAGTATGGTGCAATCTTTCTTGGTGGCTTAATGACGAAAACCTCAGCATGGGAGTTCCACTGAACCCTCCACACCCAGAGATGCTTCAGCTCTCGGACGCATCCAAATAGTGGTAGATGCACACATGAGGAATCAAGTTGCCTCACCTGTATGGTCCCCAGAATAAAAGTACCAGCATATTAACGTGTTGGAAATGTGAATGGTATTCGTAGCACTGGAAGCTTTCTGTCAGAGTTTGATGGGGCACTCAGTCGGGCACACTATTCTATATAATTTCTCTTCCTCTTGTTTTGTTAAAGTTTTCATAGTTTATATAGGAAATATTTATTTTAATGTTGTTACTATTCTTAATATTTTAGTTTCCCTTGTTTCCTTTCCTCTCTGGGCTATTTTCCCTGTTGGGTCCCCTGGGCTTATAGCATCTTGCTTTTCCAAATAGGGTTGTAGCTTAGCAAATAATAATAATAATAATAATAGTACTCGTAGTTTCAGCAAAGTGAGTAGACAAGCTTTTTAAATCTCGTATGTCACAAGTATATCACAAGTTATTCCAGAGGGCATCAAAATGACTAGTTTCTCTGTCCATGCTTGGCATTACAGTGTTATCTTAAAAGTTTTAAGACCTCGGCACTTCAAGCCTAAGTTTCAAAGACTCCTTAGCACTGGCAGGATAAAGGGAAAGATATCCAAGAACTTTGTTTTTTCCATCTTCGGGGGACCATTATTTGCACCTTCCCACACCAGTGAAGGAGTTAGAGATCTAACTGACATAGGGCTCTTATAGTTTTGGATACAGTATTGGGTTTTCCTTTACACTTTGGAAGAACCTGTGCGTGACTTAGGTATTTAAACAGGAGTCTGCTGATGTAGATCTCCTTCACATCTCATTACTTTCATGAATATACCCCTTGGACATCTTTAGCCTTGTTCTTATGGTGGCTTCTCAACAAATTATGCAGCAAGGCTAAATCTCTCACAAGACATTGCATTGCATGTAAGATGGGTTGTTGCAGCAGTCATTGCTGATAAGAGCTGGACTGGACATTGGATGCAGGTGAGCTTCATAACTAAGGAACCTTTCTCTTCAAACAAGATCTGTTAAGAAATATCTTCCCCACCCTCCTAGATAAGGCAGAGAATGGATAGAATGGATGTAAGCCCATTGTAGGATTTAGGTTCTCCTATAACCAATTACCATTTAACCTTGGTTTGGGCCTAACTTGATGCTCAGACTACTACAAGGTTGGCAAGGGTCATCACATTTGCTCCTATACAAGACTAGGAGCTCTGATATTTCATTATCCGGGAAAGTTGAAAAAGCCATATTATGGATCATTGGAACTAAGGATATGGCGGCAGGAGAGGAATTTTTTATTGTTTTTATTCATAGGTTAATGTGGCAGTTGCAGTTGATATTGTTTTTATTTAAAGGTAAACACTTTATGGAATTAATAGATTTAAGTGTGAAAATCAAGATTTTATTAACAATTTCTTTTTTTTTTAAACTGCTTAGGGTTATGAACCACTGTGTAACAAACCTGAAAAGGAATCATCGATATTAAGTTTTGTAAATTTTTTAGCCTTTTAAGAACTAAAAATAGAATACAAAATTGAACATATAGTAAAAGGATTAGAAAATATATTAAATCTTCTAACACAAATGTAATTTTTTTACCCACATATGGTTTTTTTTTCAATATTTAACTTAGCCGGTGATTATATAGCTGCAACTCTGTTGCCCGACAGACAACTCTACGGTAAAAACTCGCCAGCGATCGCTACACAGGTTGCGGGTGTGCCCAACAGCGCCATCTGTCGTCCAGATACCCAGTACTCAATGTAAACAAAGACTCAATTTTCTCTCTGTCGAGCTATCGACAAGACGTACTTACTCGCTGTTGCTAAACTGGAGTTTTTTCACAACTAATTGGTGAAGTACTTTATTCTAGTTTTGAGCTTTCGCTATGCAGGTGTTTTATCTTCATCTTAAATCTTGAACTCGTTTTGGATAGATTTAATTATGGTGACAAAGAGAGTATGGACTTTCTTTCACTTTTAAATGGCCGACCCTTCCCTTAGACGGAAGTGTGTTTAGGCTTTTAGTAATTATCTTATCACGTTATAGATTTTCCTCTATATATTTTATATCTCTCTGCCTTTATTAGGCCTCTTCGATTAACTTTCCATTTATTATAAACATAAAAATAATTTTAATGTTTTGTTTATATAGACCTTTCCTGAGAGTAGGCGGTCCTAACTTGGAAACCGAAGTTAATCAACGTTGAGCCCTTATATCGTAATTAGCTTTTAAAGAGCTAAGGATTTAAAACTTTTTAAATGTAATATTTTATGAAAGAATTTCTTTGATAGTCTTCGTACTGTTTTCAAAGATGAACTAACGTTCAGTTTATTTATGCTACGCAGTTGTTGACGTTCAGGACGTTCAACATGCGCTCTATCGTTACGATAGAGAGAGAGTGTATCACGGTTTCACTTTGCAGTAAGAGTAAATCGATTCTGACGTTTTGTTCATTCTTTCTTAGCTTAAATGTTTCAAATTCTATTTTAAAGGAACTTTTTATTTGAAAAACCTTTCAGTTTTTTCCTTTAGTCAAATAACATGTTTTTTTGACGAAATATAATTGGGCTCTTCTCTTAGGTGCGAAATCAAGAGAGAAAGAGAGAGAGAGATAGAGACGGAGGGAGAGAGAGGAGAGAAAACATTCCGTTCAAGCGGGTAACGTTGTTCTCGAGTTACTCTCGTCCCTAGTCGCTGTACGGGGATGAAGGATAAAACGTTTTTAGTTTTTTATTCTCGTCCCCAGGCTATGTGCGGTGAGAGATTGAAAACGTAGTTATATGAACTAGTGTTTAGTCTCTTTCCCAGCCACTGATTTTTTTTATCTTAAAATATGTTTTCTGTTTTTTGCTGGTATTAATGAGCTTGCATTATACGACTGATTTCGCAATTACTACCTTTTAATGAAGGGTAGAATTGCGTGTTTCAGGTAGAAATCAGTAAAAGTTTCGATTTCAGTGAAATAAGTGCAAAACAGAAAATCGAAGTGATAAAGTGATATGCGCAAAGTGTTACAGTGTTGCGTCCGAGGGTTCGTCTGTTCGTGCCTGTCGTTCACCTAGTCCGGGACCTCTTCCATGCTCCCAAGCCCAGGGGAGAAGTAATGTCAAACGACTTATGGGTTCGAGAGGCCTTGATCAACGAACAGACGTTTTCCCTCTATGGTATCGGGTGTATCTTACCAAGATCTCCCCTACCATAAGACGAGAGAGACGTTGTTTCTCCTCGTCATCCGAAGGCTTCTCGCATAAGAAACCTGTCACAAGGTTTCGAAGCCCTTAAGCGAAAGTCAGTCCTTTCAGGACAGGTCCAGCGTCCTGGTTACAACCATTAGGACAGCTCTGACCCTATGCAGTCATCGGATAACTGCTCGCCGCCTAACAAAAGCGTAACACAGACTCCGAGAGTCTTTTTTTGTTGGCAAAGTGTTGCGGTCACAGACGTTACCCTCGTCTCTTACCACAACCATTTCCGTTGATCCTTAATGGGTTGTATGGCAAGACATGCAGTATATGCTTGCCTCCCTTATGGAAGACTATTCTGCCGATTAGTCCGTTGAGTCTAGCCGTTTATCTCATCGATATCCTAGCTTTCAGCCAACCTAACGTTCCTTTGTGCTTACTGTTGACGTTGGCGTAGCTTAGTCACGTCAGTCAGGTTGTTTAGAACCACACTCGATGCGGTCTCGTGTGGTTTTTCAGCCGCATTTGGACGTTAGGCCACTTGCTGATGCTCCTGTTGACGTTCAAGACGTTCACTAACAATCGGAGTTGACTTGTTTTGACGCTGTGCGTCAACCTCCGCATTCTAGAGTTGTTTTGACTGCTCAGTCTAGGCAGTCAAAGCAGTCTCGAGTGGACGCTGTGCATCCTCACGCACCTGTTGTGGTTGACAGTTCAGTTGTTGACAGTTCACAGACTGTCAAGCAGTTACATGACGTTGCGTTCTGGTCCGCTACTAATGCACCAGTGAGTGTGGACTCTGCTTGTAAAGCATTGCCACCACGGTAGGTCTCTCCCTTGCTTGAGACTCAGCTTTTATCGGACAAGGTTCCTGTAGATGAGGAAGTTGCTGTTCCCCCTCCTACTGATATTCCCTTGAGGACTCTGTCAGATGGAGAGGAGCCTAAAGCTGCTTAGCCTCCTATGGACTTTAATTAAATCATGATGATTTTTTTAAGGATCTTTGTCCGGATCTTTTTGTAACTGCTGCTCCTCGTTCGCCTAAACGTCAGAGCTTACACTAGGCCTAGCTACTTCGAAGCCGTTGTTTTTAAGCTAGTGCTCTCTCGCTCTCCTAGAGAGCTTTACGTTGGCTAGGCGACTGGTTTTTCACCAGGAGGAGTTTGGGGGATACAGCCTTTGCTTTCCCTTCTTTTAAACTGGTTTATAGAGCGAGAGTCTGATATGACATGAGAGAAGTTCTCGGCTTGGGAGTTCATGCCTCTGCCCAGATAGACTTCTCAATTCTCGTAGACTCTCCCTGGCGCCTGGCCAGGAGACGCTCCAAGTTGTTTACAGGTCAACTTCACAGCTGTTTGCGAGCCTTTGAAGTTTTGCTGTACAATTATGTCATGCATAACAAGGCTTTCAGGGATGGTAAGCGGTACCGCCTCAGTCGCTAACCCCGTCTGTTGCCACACCTGCTCCCGTAGACCCTAAATGGGCTTTGCTGCAAGACATGCAGTCCAAGCTTGCGTCCTTGATAGAGGACTTTAATGCGGAGAAGGTTGCTACCGAACCTTCTGGCCAACAACCTTCCAACCGGTCGGTTGTGCGCCCTGTTGACGCTGAGGTAACCTACTCGCGTCTGCCAGTTGAGGTGGTTCCTCCACCGATGCGACCCAGTGTGGGTTGCCAGCCGCACGTTGACGTTAAGCGACGCTCGGAGGTGGTTGTTGACGTTCAGAACGTTCAACAACCAGCAGAGGTGACTTGTTTTGACGCAGTGCGTCAACCTCAGCAACCCGGTAGGGTGTTGACTGCATAACCCAGACGGTCTAGACAGTCTCGGGTTGACGCTGTGCTTCCTCGCGCACCCATGGTTGTTGACAGTTCACAGACTGTGCAGCAGTTCCATGATGTTGCGTCCGGCTCCGTCACGCATCCTCCAGTGCGACCGGACTCAGCGAGCCAGACGTTGCCCACTCCGTTGCCGTTTCCTCATCAGTTTTCGGATGAGGAACCCTCTGATGAGGACGTTGCTGAACAACAAGACGATCAGCCCCCAGAATAGATCAAGCCCTGCTATCCATCCAGAAGATGCTGAAGAAGGAACGCTGCTCAGTCAGGCTGTGGATGAGTCTGGTAGGGACGCTGTCATCCGTGGAACAATTTGTGTCACTAGGAAGACTACACCTCCGTCCTCTTCAATACCATCTAGCTTTTCACTGGAAAAAGGACAAGACGCTAGAAGCGGTCTCGATCCCGGTTTCCGAAAAGATAAAGTCTTGTCTGACTTGGTGGAAGGACAATATCAACCTAAGAGAGGGTCTTCCCCTGGCTGTTCAGACTCCCAACCACGTTCTCTTCTCGGACGCATCGGACGTGGGCTGGGGCGCGACACTAGACGGTCGGGAATGCTCAGGACTGTGGAACTCGAGTCAGAGGAGCATGCATATCTCTGCAAGGAGCTGTTGGCAGTACATCTGGCCTTGAAAAGCTTCAAGTCTCTCCTTCGAGGCAAAGTGGTGGAAGTTAACTCGGACATCACCACGGCCTTGGCGTACATCTCCAAACAAGGAGGTACCCACTCACTGACGTTGTACGAGATCGCAAGGGACCTGCTCATCTGGTCAAAAGGTCAAGACATCTCCCTAGTAACGAGGTTCATCCAAGGCGACTTGAACGTCATAGCAGATTGTCTCAGTCGGAAAGGGCAAGTAATTCCAACCGAATGGACCCTCCACAAGGATGTGTGCAAGAGACTTTGGGCCACTTGGGGTAAAACCATCCATAGATCTCTTTGCAACCTCGCTGACCAAGAGGCTTCCAATCTATTGCTCTCCAGTCCCGGACCCAGCAGCAATACATATAGATGCTTTCCTCCTAGATTGGTCACATCTGGATCTCTACGCATTCCCACCGTTCAAGATTGTCAACTAGGTACTGCAGAAGTTCGCCTCTCACGAAGGGACAAGGTTGACGTTAGTTGCTTCCCTCTGGCCCGCGAGAGAATGGTTCACCGAGATACTTCGATGGTTAGTAGACGTTCCCAGTAGTCTTCCTCTAAGGGTAGACCTTCTACGTCAGCCACACGTAAAGAAGGTACTCCAAAGCCTCCACGCTCTTCGTCTGACTGCCTTCAGACTATCGAAAGACTCTCGAGAGCTAGAGGCTTTTTGAAGGAAGCAGCCAGTGCGATTGCTAGAGCAAGGAGAGCTTCTTCCATTAGAGTCTACCAATCGAAGTGGGAAGTCTTCCGAGACTGGTGCAAATCAGTTTCTGTATCCTCGACCAGTACCTCTGTAGCTCAAATAGCTGTTTTTCTCTTATACCTGAGAAAAGGACGATCCCTTTCAGCTCCCACTATCAAGGGCTACAGAAGCATGTTGGCATCGGTCTTCCGGCATAGAGGCTTAGATCTTTCCAAACATAAAGATCTGCAAGACCTCCTTAAGTCTTTTGAGACCACCAAGGAGCGTCGTTTGGCTACCCCTGGATGGAATTTAGACGTGGTACTGAGATTCTTCATGTCAGACAGGTTGGAGCCGTTACAATCAGCCTCCCTGAAAGATCTCACTCTTAAGACTCTTTTCCTGGTATGCTTAGCCTCGGCTAAAAGAGTCAGTGAGATTCATGCCTTCAGCAAGAACATAGGATTTTCGTCAGAAAAAGCCACTTGTTCGCTACAACTTGGTTTTCTAGCCAAAAATGAGCTGCCTTCTCGGCCTTGGCCTAAATCTTTCGATATCCCCAGCTTATCGGGGATCGTAGGCAATGAACTAGAAAGAGTCTTATGCCCTGTTAGAGCTCTTAAGTTCTATTTAAAGCGTACTAAACCTTTACAAGGCCAATCTGAAGCTTTATGGTGTTCAGTTAAGAAACCATCCTTGCCTTTGTCAAAGAATGCTTGGTCAGACTTTATCAGATTGTTAATACGAGAAGCTCATTCACATCTGAGTGAGGAAGACCGAACTTTGCTTAAGGTGAAGACGCACGAAGTTAGAGCTGTAACAACTTCCGTGGCCTTTAAGCAAAATATATCTCTGCAAAGTATAATGGACGCAACCTATTGGAGAAGCAAGTCAGTGTTCGCGTCATTTTACTTGAAAGATGTCCAGTCTCTTTACAAGAACTGCTACACACTGGGACCATTCGTAGCAGCGAGTGCAGTAGTGGGTGAGGGCTCAACCACTACAATTCCCTAATTCCATACCCTTTTAATCTTTCTCTTGAAATGTTTTTATTGTTGTTTTTTGGGTTGTCCGGAAGGCTAAGAAGCCTTTCGCATCCTGGTTGATTTGGCGGGTGGTCAAAGTTATTTCTTGAGAGCGCCTAGATTATGGGTTTTGATGAGGTCCTGTTGTATGGGTTGCAACCCTTGATACTTCAGATCCTAGGGGTCGATCAGCATCCTAAGGGGATCGCGAGGCTCTGTAAGGAAGACATACTTAAAAGGCAGAGTAATTGTTCAAGTCGACTTCCTTACCAGGTACCTATTTATTTTGTTTTTGTTATTTTGATAACTTCTAAAATGAAATAAAAACTCTTAGCTCATAAAAGTGTAAACATATATTGCTGGTCTCTACCCACCCCCCTGGGTGTGAATCAGCTAATTGAGTCAGAAAATTGAGTCTTTGTTTACATTGAGTACTGGGTATCTGGACGACAGATGGCGCTGTTGGGCACACCCGCAACCTGTGTAGCGATCGCTGGCGAGTTTTTACCGTAGAGTTGTCTGTCGGGCAACAGAGTTGCAGCTATATAATCACCGGGTAAGTATATTCAAAAATTTATTTTATTATCAAAATAACATATTTGCCAATGACATATCTGAACATCATCATCTGTATCACCAGGCATGTTCTTGATGTATAATGACGTCGTTGTAGCAAAAGAATTTAGATAACTACAGCCATCCCAAATTTCTTATTTCATTTATATTATTGTAAATACATTATATTTTTATGCTTTATATAGCATTACTAATCTGTTTAAACTAAACAAAATCTAAAATGAAATGATTTACAGTGAACCCTCGCTACTTCGCGGTTCGACAATCGCGGATTCACCACTTCGCGGGGTTTTCCCATAACCCATATATATATACATATCGCGGATTTTCCGGAAAATTCGAAAATATCGCGAAATCTGAAGATAACCAAATACGATATTTTGTTACCTGTAATTCCATTAATACTGTAATTAGTAATATCTGCTCTTACTGATTGTTCATTGCATTACATATGATATATAATTCAGCACAGAAAGAAATAAAACACGAAAAGAGAATGTGATCATACGATAATTCAGTACGTAGTAAAATTAAATCGAACATGAAACGCAAATCAGATGCAGTCATACCATATTAGAATGGTGTGTACTGTAATGGATGTGCTTCTTTTCCATGAATCTTTTGTATGTATACGTACGTAGTACAGTACTGCATCCAATAATATTCTTTGTTGCAAAAATCACATTTCGAATAAGTACTGTAAGCGTACGAGAGAGAGAGAGAGAGAGAGAGAGAGAGAGAGAGAGAGAGAGAGAGAGAGAGAGAGAGAGAGAGAGGCGTAAAATAGCGTACGTACGTAAATTTTTATTATTATTGTTATTATTATTATTATTGTTGTTGTTGTTAATAAAATTATTATTGTTATTTATTAATCATTATTATTATTATTATTACTGTACAGTATTATTATCATTATTTATTATTATTACGGTATTGTACTTAATCTACGTACGTTCAGTGTGCGCGGGACATCTTCTATGAGTAACCAACGCACCATAGTACTGTATAAGACGGGTTGTGATTGGTTCAAGCGCTGATAGATGACGAATCAAAACTCAAGTTTTGTTATCTAGCCTGTGATTGGTGTTTTGCCCGCATCTTCAACTTCCAGCATCACAGTTCTCGCGGGTCTGCATCGTTCACTTTCTCTTTCCGCGTATTGCTGAGTAGACGTTCTTAAGTTTGTGAAGTTGAATCTGTGCTGTGTGCGACTGTTTTAAGTTGAACTTTCTGTTAAACCCTACTGTACAATGCCTCCCAAGCCTTCTGCTTCTACTAAGGCTGGTAGTGAGCCTAAACAGCACCGAAAAATGATGATTGCTGAGAAGGTGACGCTTCTCGATACTATGTTAAAAGACGGTAGAAGTTACGCGGCCGCAGACCTCGAAGACCTGACGAAATCGGGCAGTGAAGACAGTGAAACACAGGAAGAGATCCAAGAAAATGTCGAAGAAACGGTCTTAACTATAGAACGGCTTGCCAAGCTCTGCAAGCTTGCGAATGAGGTGAAAGAAATGTCGCAAGAGTGGGACGAGGATATGGTTCGTTCTCTACAATTCTGCACCAAGATCGATGAACAAATGGCTCCCTACAGGATGCTCTTGCGAAAAAAGAAGCAGCGGCAGCAACTTCCGATCACAATGCCCTCGGAAGAAATTGAAGAAGTGTCTCAGGAAGAAGTTGAAGAGGTGTCCCAGGAAAAGACACCTCCGTCTGAAGAGACGTAAAATACTATTATTGGCTGCACAGTAGAAGACATCATCAGCTTCATCATCATCATTTCTACTGTGCAGCAAATTCATCGCCATCATCATTCAAGTTTTTCTTGAACTTCTTTCGTGGTGAGTACAGTAACAATCTTTATTTTTTACTTAAACATTTTACTGTAATATTTGTGTCTGTTTTATAGTTTAGTACTGTATGCATTAAGTTAAAGGGAAGGTTTTAAAAGCCTATCATATTTTTTTTGTTTAAAATTTACATTTACGTACGTAAAACAATCTCTCTCTCTCTCTCTCTCTCTCTCTCTCTCTCTCTCTCTCTCTCTCTCTCTCTCTCTCTCTCTCTCTCTCTCTCGTAAATTGTTTTCCTGCTTTGCTACGTACAGTATGTACTGTATGATTTTATATAGATACGGTAAATAATATTTGTAATAACATATTTTGTAAATGCTTTTACTGTAAATATCATTATTTATCACTTTCATCATGCGCGTTACAGTAAATGCCTTCTTTGTTCTGAGCGTGGTTGTTTACTGAGCGTACTTTATGACGCCGTCGTTTCAGGTGGCGTCATAAAGAAAAACATTTCATTTGGAAGTCCTAAGGAAAATTAAGTAAAACATTGGTAATAACAAAATCAACATACTGTATACTGTACATCAATATAATCGATGCAAAAACTAACCTATACATATATGTGTACAGTACACTAAATGAGTTTGTTTCTTCATTATGATCAGAGATAAACGTAAACAAAACATTGGTTGCCATTTTTTATCGTGCTTTTTAGGTGTTTAGGAAACGCATGATATAAAATCGCCTTTAATATTTGTGCCTGTTTTAGTTTAGGGTACTGTAGTACATGCATTAAGTGTTCTGTACATTAAAGGGTAGTTTGTTAACAGTACTACGTACAAGGGAAGGTTTTAAAAGTCCGAATATACATGTTAAATAAATAGGTAAATATGGTGTCAATACTTCGCGGATTTTCACCTATCGCGCCCGCGTCTGGAACCTATCTACCGCGATAAACGAGGGTTCACTGTAAACCATGTTATTATTCATTAACTAAAAAAAAAGTCCAAGAAATTTCTCGAAAAACTGGCAAACTGAGAGAAATGGTCCTGATAGGAGAGATTTTACTGTGTAGATTGAATAATAGTTACGTGATATGTCATCTTTGTCAAATTCAATGTCCTTGTTTTGTTTCAGTCTTACAGATACTAGAGTACAAAATGCTCCTGAAGGAAGATCTTGGCATACATTCAACTTTATTGATGACACTAAAGCAGTTGTTTATGGTGGTTTTAATGTATCCCAACAAGTACTAAGTAAGTAGCAGGTCATTACAGGTACTATATTTAATAATAAGGTTTAAGTTTGTGTAAAGTTCGAGAAGAAAATATTTTTGGTTATCTTACTTCCCACCTGTCTGTCTTTATATACTTAAGAAATATATTTTATTAAATTTATTTTGTAATTCATTCATTTTATTTGTGTGGTCTTTTACTGACCATAGAAACATGGGTATGTTTTTCATGGTATATGAATCTTCCTTTCTAATGGTCACTTTCGAGCATAAGGCTGTTAAATTGTGCAGACATACTTTATGTTTCGTCTTTTTATTAGGAGAGCGTTTTAACTTTTTAGATTTTATATTATTTTGTAATCTTTTGGGTAAAATTTTTCAATGAATAGAGTGCACTGGTTTTACCAGCTATTGGGTATACAGTATTAATTTTTTTTATGAAAAATTTTCATGAAGTTGATACAAACTACTAGATTTTTCCACCTTCACAACTTATACAGTTATGAGATATACAAACAACTAAATTGCTAAATAAAACGCATTCGTTTAGTAATAAAAACAAGTCTTTTGGGTGAACTCTTTGAGAGTTAGATATGACTCGGTGGCCTGTTTAAACTGTGTAATAATAATAATAGAGGATTTTAACCTAAATGGTATGAGGAAAACTACCTAGTGTTTACCTTTCACAGCATACATTATTATTACATGAAAGGTTTGAGAAGCCTCCCTTTGGCTTCCCAGTGATAGAGCATTCTGTTTATTACTTGACATCCCTTCCTTTTACTCTTTTTCTCTTGATACATTTTAAATTATCTTGTTCCTGCTCCAGGTTTTGCTCTCATTAAAATCTGAATCTGAAGAAAGTTTAGAATTCTGGGTAATATTGAATTCCAAGTATATTACAAGGCATTCCAAGATAGGGCTGGTGGAAGGGTTATATCCATATACTGTGGTAATATATTTACAGGTAATGTGAAATTAAATCTATATAAACTTTACTAGTGCAAACACTTTCAGCTTTTTGAAAGCTTTGAATACTTTCTGGTACTGTATATGGATTTGAATAATGTATGGTGATAGTTTTTTCTTGACAACTCCATTTATGAATGGCTGAGAATAGCCATCATAGGGAGAGATATCTTTTAATTATTTCCAAAAGAAAATTTTTACAATTTTACAGTCTTAACATTGATACTGAAGATGCTCAGAAAATTTCAATAATTCATCATTGAAAGAGACTTGCCTAGCAATACTGGGAAAACCTAGTGCATGAATACCTTTCTTTGAAAGGGACTTGCTTAGCAATGCATAAGACCTGAAAAACCTTTATGCATGAGCACCATGGCAGAAATAATCTCCATTAAAGGAAGAGTCGTTAATGATGGAGTGAACAAAACAAGTTTTATATGGAGTAGCAAAGACAAGAGATTGGGCGTCTGACCACAGTTGCAGGGAACTCGCCCTTCAGGGGAACAAGAAAATATTTTTTTGTATGTTTACAGTCATTCATCTTGATCATAAATATAAATCCGTATAAGGATATGTTTTATATGTATACATGTCTGTTGATTGCCCCATGTATCCCAAAATTCTTATAGTGTAATGGCTAATTACCATGTTAATGCACTCTTGGATTAGTTTCAACTTTATCTTGGAATTACTTTTTATGCATTTTCTTTTTCGTCCACGAAAAGTGATGACAATCATTTTGCTGTTAACTTCATGATGTGTTGTCTTTGGTTTTTGCATTTGTAGAATTAAATGTTGATCCTGTACTAATTATTTTTTCTAGTTGGAAGCTGATTACATTTTGCTTTATCAACGCTTTTTGTGCTAGGGTTACAGTAACTTAATTGATGGTTTTTGCTTTTATTTGTACAAAATAGGTCTCCAATAAGCAACCCAATCTTACCAGCTACATAAATTGGCCCTCATATTAATTACATAAAGTAGCCCTCCTATTAAGAGATTAGTGTACACCCACCTCATATGTTCCAATAAATGTCTTACCTTCCTAATATCCTTGTCCAGAAGATGTATGGATCTTGAATTTGGAAAAAGAACGTTGGGAGCAGTTCCATCATAAGGATGCAAAACCTGCGCTGTGGCACACCTCTGGCGTAGCTTTTCCTGGAGAGGTGTTCTACTATGGAGGCTTGAGGAACAATATTCTGGATTATTCTGTGCCTAAGGTATGTTAATTATCATATTTGTATGTGAATAGTAGAACTCCAGCTCCAGGTAAAGTTACACATGCTTTATCCATCACTAATTTATTGGATCAAGCAGAATTATTCAATTAATTAATCAATTTTTGTGACACCCAAGGGATGCATAAGTTAGGGCCTTGATGAATTTTCAGCACAGATGTCTGTCCTTTGTCATTTCCTGCATGTTATCCCAACATTCCTCACCTACTTCCATTCTCATTAGGAATTTTAATGTCTCCATCATTGATCCCACCTTGCTGTTGTATTGCTATTTTAGTTTCTTTTAATGCAAACCATATTTTTTTCTTTTATATCAACTTAGCATTGCACCTAACAATCTTATGATTGAAAATGGATTGTTGTTCTGTATGGTGCTGTAGCTGTATTTAAGACAAAGTTGTCAGTTAGTGAATTGTATCTTATTCAGAATATTTTTACTATTTGTGCAGTCATCTCAAATGTTGTTTGTAATGATTTAGTTTGTAAGACAAGTACTGTATTTCCCATGTCATAAGACGCGCCTTTATTCCTGAAAAATGCCTCCTCAAATGTCCAACTTATCACATACAAGCACTCAAACTCACAAGACCTAAAATATAAACCTACAATTATCATTCATATTTGATAAATTCTTTTATTTTTATATTGCACTTCATTTAATGAATTACAGTAGCAAATTATGTGTTTGTTTTGGTAATCAGCTGATGACTTGCCAATTTGCTTCTACAAGCAAACATCCAACTAGTGGTCTTGTAGCAGACAACGCTATGACACATTAGTTGTTTATGCAGTATATACTGTATATATTTTCTCTTAATTTGTAATAAAGCAATATTTTGATAACGGCTTTGTTGCCCGAGTTCTGAAATAATATAAACAGACAGTTGCTGAATACGACCTTGAAAAAAATAAAACATCTCACTGTTAGTTGAGTGCAGTATTACCAGGTTAGCAGAAAAGTAACTAGACATAGTCACATATGCAGTAGCAAAAGTATTCCACGTAAAAGAATTTCTAGATTTCTTTAATCAATAATTACATTTTGTGTGAAAATTTGTAGGCTAAATGAGGAATTTGGGAAAGATAACTGGAATTTTACTTCTTTACCAAAATTTGATTAAGAACATTTGGGAAGACTACTTTCATGTAAACAGCATTTAAAATGTAGTTGTGTTGGAAACTATGACTGGTTTAGTGGTTTCTTATATGAATATGTAATAAAATTGGGATAATCGGCATACAGCTAATTAATATTAACTTAACCATTTCATAGTGCAATCAAAAGAAGAAAAGTTACTGTGCCAGACAAAAATCACACTAGAGTTGCTGACTAGGAATTGTTGCTAAGAAGCTTTTAAAATCCTCATTTTTTTTTTCTAAAGCTGCCTTGCTAATTTAAGGGTGCGTCTTACCACTTGTAGCGTCTTATGGCACGGGAAATACGGTATTTAAATTTTAAAAAGCTTAATTTTCCTTTTTATTCAAGTGATATTAGCGTATGTTATTTAAACTTGCTAACAGATGACTGCTGGTTAATGAGACTGGAGCAAGAACCTTGTTTTGATGGAAACTGTAGAGTAGAATGGGAAGAAGTCCCCTTGACATATGATCATGGTTTGCCAAGATGTTCACACAAATCTGCTATCATGCCTCCTGGAGACCTTTATATTCACTCAGGTCTCACACAACCTTTCTACATCATGATGGCGCTGTTGATTGTAAATACATTAGATAGTTTTCCATGATATAATGTTTCATTATTAATTTTGTTGCAGTTTCAGTGCTCTGTGTGTGTGTCATTACATAATTCTCTTATCCTATCTCTCCTCCTGTTAAATACAATAGCGAGGTCAATTTTTTAGTTTGGTGCGAGACCAAAGTTGTTTGTTTCTTCGCAACCCTATCAATCACATATTGTGCCTCAATTATGGTCTGAAATTTTCCCAGACTTAGTCTTTTATCTAATATATAGCAGAAGGAACATCATTCATACATTTGCAACCACCTGTGTTGACCAGGAGGAATCTTCCACCCCATTAACTTTCTTGATTCCGTACCACTGATTACAATTGAGTTTTCTCAGCTTTTTTTTTCCTGGTAATTGGTATAGTTATCCACCATCATGTATTTTCAACAGCAATCATTATTAAACAGTCTTATTTTGCTTTTTATGAATTCAGAACAACCCCCAATATTCATAAAATTCCCTATTTCTGTGGTGCAATTGTATTAAGATTGATGAGGCTCCTACTATGCATGCTCAAACCTTAGTGTGGTGCAACATCACAGAATGAACATCCCTGTGTGGCAGGTTGCCAGTTTTTTTTTCTCTCTTTTTTTACTGTTATTCGTGTGAATTCATCCTTGTTAACTTTACTTAACAGTACCTAACTATATTTTTACCTTCAGTTATTTGGTGACTTGTTAATGCCTTTTCATTCTTTATTTCAAATTACTAACATTTATTTTCTGTGTATGCTTAGTTTAGCTTTTGCTAGTGATGTGCATTTTTGTAACGTGTTTTTTTCTTTGATTATGTAGTGTGATTGGGTCAGTTTTAGAGTTGTTATATTGCAATCATTAAGGTATTTTTGTTTGCTGTATTTACCATGGTTTTGCACCTTACCATGCCTCAGCATACATGTTAGGGTTTGCTTGGCTGTGCTTGTACCTCTTTTGTGTCTTGAGGAAGGATCCTCACCTTGTGTGAACGTCTTTTTGAGGGTAGCAGTGTTTTTGGGAGCAAGTGTTTAATGTGTATAGGAATTTAAAGTACTCCAGTGGTATCTTTGCTCATAGAAGAGGTCTTATGAACTTCTAGGATCCATGTCTTGTATTTGGGCTTCTGCTGATTATTTTCTGGTTGGCCGTGCTTCTGTGTCTCTTCCTGTTCCCTCTATTAAGAAATGCATTTTATAGGAATTTATCTTATCCATCAACAGCTACCATCTCCTTGACAGGAGTTAGGTGTGAATTCTTTGTTTTTTTTTTAACATATTTAATCAGGTTTTTCATAAAAACCCATTAATCATACAGAGTGCAGTAACAAACCACCATACAAATTAGGTCTGTCCAAAGAGTGCGTCTGGAAGCTGGAAAGTTTGCTACTCCAGTGTCAATATTTTTAGACAACTGGCAACTCGCCCACAACTCCCAACCCCTCACTGTTTTCCATCAACTGATCCTGCTATTGCTAGCCAACTAGGCTAGGAATGTAACAAAAAGTCTTACATGTAGATATTAATTTAATCAGTATTATAAAATCTAATTATTGATTTTCTTCATATTTTACCAACAATTTCAAGTTCTTTTCAAATTTTTAGTCAGCTCAATGGTCTAACTCCAGCATGTGTCTACGTATACAGTACTAATTGACGTAAACAACAGCCGTATCAAGAATTCCAACTGCTATTTGTTCTCTATATGTGAAATACTTTTAAAAAGGGGCAGATTTGCACGGCATTTTATTTCACTTGCTTTTAACAACCTCCAATTCAAGGTTATTTCTTGTATTATTAAGCATTTTCACTGCATTTATACAGTTGGCCCTCCTTATTTGGGGGATTGCTATTTGAGGATTCGGTCATTCACAATACAGAAAACCGTATACAGGTAGTCGTTGACTAACGACCTATGTGACTTACAATTGTTTGACTTTACCTCATCTTTATTTTAGTGTGATGACATCTTAAGTCTGTCAGAAATAGTACACTAATAGGACAAATATTTCCTTAGAAATAATCTATTTTCTTTTGTAAAATTGAACTAATATCTCTTGGTAAATCAGTATTTTCTTGTATTGAGGATAATTATACTGTATGCATTTTAAATAAAAAATTGATTAAGAAAAGTTTGATCTGTCGGGTTCATTCTTATATCTGGCCAAAAGGGAATGGGCAAAACGAGCGATGTCCTTTCAATAGGTATCAATTGATATTAGTAGTACCATAATTGAAATATCGAGTAATGATACAAAATATTTCATGGGTCTGTATTGATTATGTACTGTACTACTCAGCGTAAATTTGACTCTACAATTAGAACAGAATCTGATATTTTACACGTTTAATTTCATTTGTTTCGTCGCTGATAGTAGATTTATTTGTCTAATGTGTACATATTTTGCTAGCCATTATTTGCCAAGTTCACTTCTCAAATTTTTGATGTCTCACAGGATTATAATACAGGAGAGGGGGTTCCCAGCCCCCTCGTCCTCGTGCTGCCTCCAACAATCTTCTTGCCACACTGATCACTTGCAATTCCAACAAAATTTTCTTTCACTCCTCCTCTAAATTTCCAGTTTCTTTTACTTTCATTTCATCATATGCCATTTTCAACTTTTCTTGATATTTACTTTTTACCCCCAGTTTTATTAGCTCTTCAACCCTCACTAGCTCCCTTTTACATCCTATATTCCCCCACTCTTTTGCTACAACTAATTTTCCTTCCACCAAAAAATGATTAGACATACTGTTAGCCATACCCCTAAACACGTGCACGTCTTTCAATCTTCCAAACATTCTTTTAGTTATATTATGTTTAGAGAAGTATGAAAGATTATAGAGAGAAAAATGTGGAAGTAAAGCGCAAGGTAAGCGAGGCAAAGAGGGCTGCTGACCTGAGGTGGGGTCAGGGATTGGGTCGTTCATATGAAGAGAATAAGAAGTTTTGGAAAGAAGTGAAGAGTAAGAAAGGCTGGTTCAAGAATTGAAGAGACAGTGAAAGATGGAAATGGAAGGTTGTTAAAAGGAGAGGAGGCAAGGAAAAGGTGGGCGGAATATTTAGCAAGTTTATTGAATGTTGAGGATAATAGGGAGGCAGATATAATTACTGTTGGAGGTGTTGAGGTGCCGGTGATGGGAGATGAGAATGAGAGAGATTACAAGAGAGAAAGTGAGGAGAGCACTAGATGAAACGAGAGTAGGAAAAGCATCTGGTATGGATGGTGTGAGAGCTGAGATGTTGAAGGAAGGGGGTGTGACTGTACTTGAATGGTTGTTGAGATTGTTTAATATGTGTTTTGTGTTGTCAATGGTACCAGTAGATTGGGTTTGTGTGGGTATTGTACCACTATACAGTATAAGGGTAAGGGAGATGTGCATGAGTTTTGTTATTCTAGGGGTATTAGTTTGTTGAGTGTAGTTGGAAAAGTGTATGGTAGAGTACTGATTAATAGGATTAAGGATAAAACAGAGAATGCAATCTTAGAAGTACAGGGTGGTTTTAGAAGAGGTAGGAGTTGTATGAATCAGATTTTTACAGTTAGGCAGATATACGAGAAATATTTAGCAAAAGGTAAGGAGGTGTATGTTGTGTTTATGGATCTGGAGAAAGCATATGATAGAGTTGATAGGGAAGCAATGTGGAATGTGATGAGGTTATATGGAGTTGGTGGAAGGTTGTTGCAAGCAGTGAAAAGTTTCTACAAAGGTAGTAAAGCATGTGTTAGGATAGGAAATGAAGTGAGCGATTGGTTTCCAGTGAGAGTGGGACTGAGACAGGGATGTGTGATGTCGCCGTGGTTGTTTAACTTATATGTTGATGGAATGGTGAGACAGGTGAATGCTCGAGTGCTTGGACGGGGATTGAAACTGGTAGACGAGAATGACCATGAATAGGAGGTAAATCAGTTGTTGTTTGCGGATGATACTGTACTGGTTGCAGACACGGAAGAGAACCTTAGCCGATTAGTGACAAAATTTGAAAGGGTGTGTGAGAGAAGGAAGTTGAGAGTTAATGTGGGTTATGTACGAGAAGGGAAGGTTGTGCGAGGTTCAGTGTCATGTTGAATGGAGAGTTACTTGAGGAGGTGGATCAGTTTAAGAACTTGTGGTCTGTTGTTGCTGCAAATGGTGGAGGGGAAGCAGATGTACGTCAGAGAGTGAATGAAGGATGCAAAGTGTTGGGGGCAGTTTAGGGAGTAGGGAAAAATAGAGGGTTGGGCATGAATGTAAAGAGAGTTCTATATGAGAAAGTGATCGTACCAACTGTGATTTATGGATTGGAGTTGTGGGGAATGAAAGTGACGGAGAGACAGAAATTGAATGTGTTTGAGATGAAGTGTCTAAGGAGTATGGCTTGTGTATCTCGAGTAGATAGGGTTAGGAACGAAGTAGTGAGGGTGAGAAAGGGTGTAAGAAATGAGTTAGCAGCTAGAGTGGATATGAATGTCTTGAGGTATTTTGGCCATGTTGAGAGAATGGAAAATGGCTGTCTGCTAAAGAAGGTGATGAATGCAAGAGTTGATGGGAGAAGTACAAGAGGAAAGCTAAGGTTTGGGTGGATGGATGGAGTGAAGAAAGCTCTGGGTGATAGGAGGATAGGAATGAATGGTGAGAGATTGTGACGCAGTTCTGGTAGGCCCTGCTGTTTCCTCCGGTGCCTTGGGATGACCGCTGAGGTAGCAGCAGTAGGGGATTCAGCTTTATGAAGCTTCATCTGTGGTGGATAACGGGGGAGGGTGGGCTGTGGCACCCTAGCAGTACCAGCCAAACTCGGTAGAGTCCCTTGTCAGGCTGGGAGGAACGTAGAGAAGAGATGTCCCCTCTTTTGTTTCATTTGTTTGATGTCGGCTACCCCCCAAAATTGGGGGAAGTTCCTTGGTATATGTGTGTACTTCTCAAGTCTGGTGACGTCATAGTTCTGGCGGAAGGTAAGCTGGTAAATTAAGTGATTTCCTATTAGTATTCCCATTATTGAAAAATTGTGTAACGATACCAAGAATATCCAATGTCTAAAGAAATATGAAGATTTAATGATGAAGTAAAAATTTGAATACTGTATGAAGCTTTAAAAATTAATTACCCATTTAGAGAGAGAGAGAGAGAGAGAGAGAGAGAGAGAGAGAGAGAGAGAGAGAGAGAGAGAGAGAGAGAGAGAGAGAGAGAACTCCCGTATATACTAGCGTATCATGAGAGTTAAGAAGTGAAAACATAGTAAGTTGTAATCTTTTCATAACTTATAGACTCTTCCGTCTATGGTTTCCAAATCGGCTGACTAGGGCAAACTACCGAAAGATGTTTTTATTTCGTAAAAAAGAAATTTAATTTAGAATACTAACTTAGTTTTATATGAAATACTTCTCTCATATTCTATTTACAGTACTGTTATTTGCATATACAGTAGAGAAGTTTTACCGGAATTTCATCTGTGTTGCCAATGCACGATGACTTATAATTTTCATCTCTGGTGCTTTATTATACATACATACATATACCAAGGCACTTCCCCCAATTTTGGGGGTAGCCGACATCAACAAATGAAACAAAAACAAAAAAGGGGACCTCTACTCCCTCCCAGCCTTATAAAGCTTAGAAAATTAATCATTATATCGTGTTATAACAAAACTATTTTTTCGGCTTTCAGACACTTTGCCTTGTTATCTATAGGTAGTAGGTTGGCCAGGGCACCAGCCACCCATTGAGATACTACCACTAGAGAGTTATTGGATTCTTTGACTGGCCAAACAGTAATGTATTGGATCCCTCTTTCTGGTTACGGCTTATTTTTTCTTTGCCTACACATACACCGAATAGTCTGACCTATTCTTTATAGATTCTTGTCTTTCCTCGTATAGCTGACAACAATGAGATTACCAAATACTTCTTCACCCAAGGGGTTAATCACTGTACTGTAATTGTTCAGTGTACTTTCCTCTTGGTAAGGGTAGAAGAGACTCTTTAGCTATGGTAAGCAGCTCTTCCAGGAGGACACTCCAAAATTAAACCATTGTTCTCCAGTCTAGGGTAGTGCCATAGCCTTTGTACCATGGTCTTCCACTGTCTTGGGTTAGAGTTCTCTTGCTTGAGGGTACACTCGGGCACACTATTCTATCTTACTTTTTTTCTCTTCTTTTTTTTTTTTTTTTGAAATGGTGTGTTGGTCAGGTTTAATAGAAGGGCCATGGATGCATGGTGGTTTATCAAGAGGTTTTCTTTTCCTTAACTGATTCTTTTTCTTCTCAAAACCCTGGAGGGTATTTAGCCTTGCATGGTGTATCGACTCCTCCATGTTGACCAGTTTTTCCGACTATTTTCTATAGTCTATGGGGTTAATCAATCACTTTATTTATATTTCTGTACATATTGTTTTTGTTATAATTCTTGTTAATCTAGTTTTTAAGAATGATGTCTCTTTTTTATTACCATTAATTCTTATGCTGTCTGGAGACATTGAGCGAAATTGGGACCAGAACGTCCTAGATTTCGTCAATGTTGTCAAGTGTATTGCAATATTCGTGGTCTTCATGCAAATATTCAAGACCTTACAGTTGTGTCCAGACAGTATGATATTCTTTTGTGCTCAGAAACTTTGGTTTCTAATATGAGGCACTCCTCTGAGCTTCTTATAACTGGTTTTAAGAAACCAATAATGTTGGAACGTGATGCCTTCCCTAGGGCCAGGGGAATGGTGGTGTATATCAGGACTGAGTACCCTGCTTCTCATAAGTCCTGCTATGAATGTTGGTGTCATGAGATTCAGGTAATAAAAGTTTGTGGCAGGCATAACAACTTTTATATGTGTTCGATCTACCGGAATCCAGACATGGATGATTCTATCTTTGATTGTCTTCTTACCATTATGGCTAAGATACAAGAAGGTGATGGAAAGGCTTCTTTTGTCTTTGTTGGTGATTTCAATGCTCACCGATTGCCATGGCTTAAGAGCTTTAGACTTTGCCTCAGAATCAGGCTGTGAGCAAATCATAAATGAAGGTACTCACAGGTCTGGTAATTGCTTGGTCCTCGTATACACCGACTCCCCTGGTGTTATAACAAGTAAGGTTAGTTCTTCAGTCGGGACATCTGATCATGCCTTGATTTTATTAGTATTGAAGACTGAGCAGCCTGTCCCTGATGTTTCATACTCTTGTAAAAGTTATATAAAATCTCAAGCAGATTGGAATGGGATTTTGCATGATCTTATGTGCTTGAATTGGTCACAATTATATAGTACTGTAGTGTTGATCCTGTTGTCCCTTTGAATGAGAATCTAGTCAACATAATTGATAGGCGTATCCCTTCTTGTGTGGTAAGGTACCGAGTGAAGGACAAACCTTGGTTCAATGATAAGTGTAGACGTGCTTATTTGGAGAAGCAGAAGGCCTATCATCTTTGGAAGGGTAACAGATCAGATTTTACTTGGAATAACTATACTCAGCTAAGAGCTTTTGCTCAGAGAGTTTATGCTTCAATTGAAAAGGAATACAATTTAACCATAAAAGAAACACTTTCTGGCACAACTTAGGAACATAAATGGGGGTCTACCCTTAAATCTGCACTCTTTGGGGTAGATGCAACAGTTCCTCCTTTACTTAAACCAGATGGCTCAGTCGCTCACTGTCCGAAGGAAAAGGCAACCCCTATTGGCTGATGTTTTTGACAGTAAATAGAGTAATGAAAAACTTGAACTTCCTCATTCCTGTTTTCTTGAGGCTAAACTAACTAGTTTAACTTTTCGATCCCGTGAAATTAAAGCTCTGGTTATGGACCTTGATGCTTATGGAGGTGTAGACCCAAATGGTGTTTTTCCTTTGTTTTTTATAAAGACAGCAGATTTCTTAGCTCCAAAGTTATTTGTTATTTTGCGCAAGTTAGCAAGGAGAGGAGCTTTTAGCACCTGTTGGAGAATTGGTAATTTTACTCCTCTATGTAAATGTGTTTGTGGTAGCTAAAGTCCAACTGATTACCGCCCTATTTCCATAACGCCCATATTATCTAAAGTTTTTTAACGTCTTCTGGCAAAACGTCTTAATAGATTTGATGAAAGTGATCATCTATTCCCTTGTTTGCAATTTGGTTTTTGTAAAGGCCTTGGAGCATGTGATGCCCTTCTTACAATCTCCAATGCTGTACAGAAATCCCTTGATTGCAGTCAAGAAGTTCATATGATTGGCCTTGATTATATTGCTGCCTTTGACCGTGTTAATCACGAGGCCCTTGTTTTCAAAGTCAAACATTTGGAAGTGGGTAGGTTGTTTCTTATCATTATTATGGATTTTTTAAGTAATAGATCTCAAAGAGTTGTTGTTGATGGGCACCATAGTGAGTATAGGAATGTGATATCTGGTGTTCCACAGGGTACTGTTCTTGGTCCATTACTTTTCATACTATATACACATGCCATGTGGTTTGGCCTAGAAAACAAGCTTTTTGCATATGCAGATGATGCTACTCTCTTTGCATCAATTCCATCCCCTGAATGTAGATTTGGGGTTGGTAAATCCCTTAATAGAGATGTAGCTAAAATTAGTACATGGTGCAAATCATGGGGTATGAAGCTCAAAGTATGATTGTAAGTAGGTCAAGGACAGTGGTTCCTCAACATCCGGATCTCGGTATTGATAATGTTTCTTTAACTTTGTATGACTCTTTTAAAATTTTAGGTGTGATTCTCGACAGCAAATTTACTTTTGAGATACACATTAGGTCTGTATCTTCTTCATTTGCACAAAAAATTGGCTTATTGAGAAAGTCTTTCAAGATTTTCGGTGATCAATCTATTCTGAAGAAGTGCTTTAATTCTTTCATTCTACCTTGTTTTGAGTATTGTTCTTCTGTGGGGTCTTCAGCTGCTGATTCTCATTTTAATTTATTGGACAGAAACTTACGGTCTATTAAATTTTGTATTCCTAATCTAGATATTAATGTTTGGCACCGTCGTTCAATTAGTTAATCATGCATGTTGCATAAGGTTTCCATAATTCTGACCATCCTTTACATTCAGATCTTCCTGGACAATTCCATCCTGTTCGTAATACTAGGCAGGCAGTTAATTCTAATAGCCAGGCCTTCTCCATCATGAGGCTCAATACTACACAGCATTCTAGAAGTTTTATTCCAGCTGTGACCAAGTTGCTGAATGATCTTCCTAATCGGGTAGTTGAATCAGTAGAACTTCCAGAGTTCAAAGTTGCAGCAAATGTTTTAATGTAGAACAGGCTGACATAAACCTTTTTATAGTTTATATATAATCTGTTTTGACGTTGTTACTGTTTGTAGAATGATTTATTGTTACTTTGTTCTCATCATTTATTTATTTCCTTATTTCCTTTCCTCACTGGGCTATTTTTTCCAGTTGGAGCCTTTGGGCTTATAGCATCTTGCTTTTCAAACTAGGGTTGTAGCTTGGCTAGTAATAATAATAATAATAATACAGTAGTATATTTGGCATTTACAATTACGCGATGTGCACATTTATAAGTTCTCACCAATTTTTTTTTTTTTGTTTCCTCTATTTGCGGACACGGATTTCCCCAATTCCAAGCAGAATAGCGGCCATGAACATTGTTTTCTCACCTTCAGCTACGGCATGTTGTGTATATTTGGTAGTATATTTTCTTTATCTTTTCTCCTAAGCGAATAAGGATATAATGTGAAAATACATCACTTATACTACTTAACTTTGTAACAACTATGGTCATTGTTCACTATCTTATGATGATTGAAATACGAGCAAGACAACTGCTATCTCATTCAATTGTTCATTAAAAAACATGGTTTTTATTTTGGTTGTTACTGTGGCTGAATGTGTTTACGCAATGATTAATATGTTACTTCTATCATTCTATTTAATTTTTTAACATAGATAACTAGAAGATGGGGTAAAGAAATGAAGTAAAGGAGGTTAGTCTATTGCAATTTGGTTTCTCAGAAAAGGAACTTCCCCCAAATTAACACAAGTACATTGTTCCATTATTCTTCAAAGGGTTGATTTATTGAAAAACAAGATTTTAAATATTTAACTTAGCCGGTGAATATATAATAGCTGAGCCTCCGGCGGCTCGACAGAAAAACACACAAAAACTCGCGAGCGATCGCTATGAAGGTTGCGGGTGTGCCCACTAGCGCCAACTATCGGCCAGATACCGCATATACATGTAAACAGACCCAATTTTTCTCTGTCGGTCTGATCAACAAGACGTACCATTACTCGCTGTTAACCTGGAGTTTTTTCAACAGTCTTGGTGAAGTACTTCCTTTTGGTTTGAGCTTTCGCAGTGCAGGTGTTTTATCTTCAACTTAAATCTTGAACTCGTTTTTGGATAGATTTCATTGTTGATGACTTTGGATTGTTTTTTGGACTTTCTTTGACTTTTAAATGGCCGACCCTTCCCTTAGTACGGAAGTGTGTTTTAGGCTTTTAGCAATTATTTTATCACGTTATAAATTGTTGTTGTTAATTATAGATTTTCCTCTATATATTTTATATCTCAACCGCCTTTATTAGGCCTCTTCGATTAGCTTTCCATTTATAATAAACATCAAGATAAATTTTAATGATTTGTTTATATGCGACCTTACCTATTCCTCCCCTAATCCGAGAGTAGGCGGTCCTAACTTGGAAACCGAAGTTAAACAACGTTGAGCCCTTTCAATCATAAATAACTTTTACAGAGCAAATGATTTAAAACTTATTAAATGAATATTTTTTAGTAGATATTTTATGAAAGATTTTCTTTGAATAGTCTTCGTACTGTTTCAAAGATGAACTAACGTTTAGTTTATTTATGCTACGCAGTTTGCGCTCTATCGTTACGATAGAGAGAGAGAGAATCACGGTTTCACTTTGCAGAAAGAGTAAATCGATTCTGACGTTTTGTTCATTCTTCTTTCAAACTTAAATGTTTTAAATACTAATTTAAAGGAACTTGTTAATTTTCAATTTCTTAGTCCCTTCAGTTTTTTTTTCCTTTGGTCAAATAACCTGTTTATTGACGAAAGGTAAATGGGCTTTTCTCTTCGGTGCGAAATCAAGAGAGAGAGAGAGAGAGAGAGAGAGAGACGGAGAGAGAGAGAGGAAGAGAGAACGTTCCGATCTTTATTCTCGTCCCAAGCGAGTAACGTTGTTCTCGAGTCAGTTTTTTTTTACTCTCGTCCCTAGTCTCTGTACGGGGAGAAAGGATAAAACGTTTTTAGTTTTTATTCTCGTCCCAAGGCACTGTACGGTGAGAGATTGAAAACGTAGTTTTGAATGAACTAGTGTTTAGTCTCCTCCCCTGCCACTGATCTTTTTATCTTAATATATGTTTACTGTTTTTTGCTTGTATTAATGTGCTCACATTATACGACTTATTTCGCAATTATAACCTTTTGATGAGGGTAGAATTGCGTGCTTCAGGTAGAAATCAGTTTTATTCATGCCTAATGTGAATTGTTGAAAAATTCGATTTCAGTGAAGTAAGTGCAAAACAGAAAATCGTAGTGATAAAGTGATAATTGCGCAAAGTGTTATCAGTGTTGCGACCGAGGGTTCGTCTGTTCGTGCCTGTCGTTCGCCTAGTCCGAGACCTCTTGCAAGCTCCCAAGCCCAGGGGAGAAGTAATGTCGTACGACTTATGGGTTTGAGAGGCCTTGATCAGCGAACAGACGTTCCCTCTATGGTTTCAGGCGTGTCTCATCAAGACCGCCCCTACCATAAGACGAGCGAGACGTTTTTCTCCTCGTCATCCGAAGGCTTTTCGCGTAAGAAACCGTGGAGCAAGGTTTCAAGGCCCTTAAAGCGAAAGTCAGTCCTTTCAGGACAGGTCCAGCGTCCTGGTTGTAGCCATTGGGACAACTCTGACCCTATGCAGTCATCGGAAGACTGCTCGCCGCCTAAACAAAAGCGTAACACAGGCTCCGAGAGTCTTATTGTAGGCAAGGTTTTGCAGTCACAGACGTTACCCTCGTCTCTTACCGCACCCTTTCCCATTGATCCTAAATGGGTTGTACGGCAAGACATGCAGAATAAGCTTGCCTCTCTTATGGAGGACTATTCTGCTGAGCAGGTTCACGATGATCCTCGCCGCTTAGCTGATCGAGATCCTGGCCGTCAGCCGCCCAAACGAGCCTTTGCTCGTCCTGTTGACATTGACGTTACAAAGTCACGTCAATCGTGTTTTGTAGAGCCTCACTCGATGCAGTCCCGTGTTGACTCTCAGCCGCTTGTGGACGTTCAGCCACTGCCGCTTGCTCTTGTTGACGTTCAGGACGTTCTCCAACCAGCATAGTTGACTTGTTTTGACGTTGAGCGTCAAGCACCGCAGTCAAGAGTTGTTTTGACTGCTCAGTCTAGGCAGTCAAGGCAGTCTCGAGTTGACGTCGAGCGTCCTCCCGCACCTGTTGTTGTTGCTGGTCAGTCCTTTAAGCAGTTACATGACATAGCGTCCTTGACTGCTACTGTTGCTCCTTTGCGTGTGGACTCTGCTTGTCAAGCATTGCCACCACGGCAGGTCTCTTCCTTGCTTGAGACTCAGCAATTGTCGGACAAGGTTCCTTCAGATGAGGAAGTTGCTGATCCCCCTCCTACTGATATTCCCTTGAGGACTCTGTCAGACGGAGAGGAGCCTAAAGCTGCTCAGCCCTCTATGGACTTTAAATAAATCATGCTGATTTTTAAGGATCTTTGTCCGGATCTTTTTGTAACTGCTGCTCCTCGTTTGCCTAAACGTCAGAGTTTACACTAGGCCTAGCTACTTCGAAGCCGTTGTTTTCTAAGCTAGTGCTCTCTCGCTCTTCTAAGAGAGCTTTACGTTTCCTAGGCGACTGGTTAATCACCAGGAGGAGTTTGGGGGAGACAGCCTTTGCTTTCCCTACTTTTAAGCTGGCTTATAGAGCGAGAGTCTGATATGACACGGGAGAAGTTCTCGGCTTGGGAGTTCCTGCCTCTGCCCAGATAGACTTCTAAAACCTCATAGATTCTCCCTGGCGCCTGGCCATGAGACGCTCCAAGATTTTATGGTCGGCTTCAGAGCTAGACCATCTCCTGTTAGGAGTTTTTTTTGAGCGTTTGAAGTTTTGCTGTACAATTATGTCATGCATAAACAAGGCTATCAGGGATGGCTCCAATAATCTGACAGCCACGTTCTCTGCAGGAACAAGTCTACAGGGATGGCTCCAATGATCTGGCAGCCATGTTCACTGCAGGAGTACGTAAGAGGCAAGTGCACTCAATGTGTTCATTGTCAAGACAAACTTCACGATGAAGTCTACCAGGCTGTCTTGACAGCATTAATGGAAGGCGACTGGATGGTCTCTCTCGACCTTCAGGAGGCATACTTCCACATTCCTATACACCCGGATTCCCAACCGTTTCTGAGGTTTGTTTACAGGAATGTGGGGTACCAGTTTCGAGCTCTGTGCTTTGGCCTCAGTCCTGCTCCTCTCGTGTTTACGAGGCTCATGAGGAATGTGGCAAAATCCCTCCATCTATCGGGAATCCGAGCCTCCCTGTACTTGGACGACTGGCTTCTCAGAGCATCGTCCAGTCTTCGCTGTCTGCAGGATCTACTTTGGACGTTGAGTCTGGCCAGGGAGTTGGGACTTTTGGTCAACCTAGAAAAGTCCCAACTGATCCCATCCCAGATTATTCTATATTTGGGGATGGAGATTCGCAGTCCAGTTTTTTCGGGCTTTTCCGTCTGCCACCCGAATAGAACAAGCCCTGCTCGAAGTCCAACTAATGCTGAAAAGAGAACGTTTGTTCAGTCAGGAGTTGGAACAGTCTCGTAGGGACTCTCTCATCCCTGGAGCAGTTTGTCTCGCTAGGGAGACTACACCTTCGGCCTCTCCAGTTCCATCTAGCCTCTCACTGGAACAAGGACAAGACGACAAGACGTTAGAGACGGTATCATTCCCAGTCTCCGAACCAGTAAAGGCATGCCTGAAATGGTGGGACAGCAATATCAGTCTGAGAGAGGGACTATCCCTAGCAGTCAAGAACCCAAACCACGTGTTGTTCTCAGACGCGTCGGATTTGGGTTGGGGTGCGACCCTGGACGGTCGGGAATGCTCGGGTCTGTGGACCTCAAGTCAGAAGAGCATGCACATCAACGGCAAGGAACTATTAGCAGTCCACTTGGCCTTGATGAAATTCGAAAGCTTTCCTCGAAACTAAGTGGTAGAGGTCAACTCAGACAACACCACAGCTTTGGCTTACATCTCCAAGCAAGGAGGCACACACTCCTTCACGCTGCTCGAGATCGCAAGGGACCTTCTCTTATGGTCAAGAAATCGAGGCATCTCCCTGTTGACGAGATTCATCCAGGGGGACTTGAACGTCTTGGCAGACTGTCTCAGTCGGAGGGGTCAGGTGATACCCACGGAATGGACCCTCCACAAGGACGTGGGCAAGAGTCTTTGGGCTACTTGGGGTCAACCCACCATAGACCTCTTTGCCTCCTCGTTGACCAAAAGGTTACCAATCTATTGCTCTCCAGTCCTAGATACAGAAGCAATCCACATAGACGCGTTTCTACTGGATTGGTCTCATCTGGACTTATATGCATTCCCACCATTCAAGATAGTCAACAAGGTACTGCAGAAGTTCGCCTCTCACGAAGGGACAGGGTTGACGTTGGTTGCTACCCTCTGGCCCGCGAGAGAGTGGTTCACCGAGGTACTTCAATGGCTGGTAGACATTCCAAGAAGTCTTCCTCTAAGGGTAGATCTCTTACGTCAGCCCCACATAAAGAATGTTCATCAAAGCCTCCCCGCGCTTCGTCTGACTGCCTTCAGACTATCGAGAGACTCTCAAGAGCTCGAGGCTTTTCGAAGGAGGCAGCCAGTGCGATTGCGAGAGCTAGGAGAGCTTCTACCTTCAGAGTATACCAGTCGAAGTGGGAAGTCTTTCGAGATTGGTGCAAGCCAGCATCTATGTCCTCTTCCAGTACCTCTGTAGCCCAATCGGAGATTTTCTTTTACATCTGAGAAATGTTCGCTCCCTCTCAGCTCCCACGATTTAGGGCTACAGGAACATGTTGGCTTCGGTCTTTCGTCATAGAGGCTTAGATCTTTCCAACAATTAAGATCTCCAAGATCTCCTTAAGTCTTTCGAGACCTCTAAGGAACGTCGTTTGGCAACTCCTGGATGGAACTTAGACATGGTCCTAAGGTTCCTCATGTCAGACAGGTTTGAGCCATTACATTCAGCCTCCCTGAAGGATCTTACCCTCAAGACGCTTTTCCTAGTGTGCTTGGCTTCGGCTTAAAGGGTCAGTGAAATTCATGCCTTCAGTAAGAACATCGGCTTTTCTACAGAAAAAGCCACATGTTCACTTCAACTTGGTTTCCTGGCCAAAAATGAACTGCCTTCTCGTCCTTGGCCTAAGTCTTTTGATATACCTTGCCTGTCAGAGATCGTAGGCAACGAACTTGAAAGAGTGCTGTGTCCAGTTAGAGCTCTTAAGTTCTACTTAGCTCGTACTAAGTCCTTACGAGGTGGATCTGAGGCATTATGGTGCTCAGTTAAGAAACCATCATTGCCTATGTCAAAGAATGCTTTGTCATATTTTATTAGACTTTTAATACGATAGGCTCATTCTCACTTGAATGAAAAAGACCGATGCTTGCTTAAGGTTAAGACGCACGAAATAAGAGCTATAGCAACTTCCGTGGCCTTTAAGCAAAATAAATCTCTGCAAAGTATTATGGACGCGACCGTTTGGAGAAACAAATCGGTATTCGCGTCATTTTACTTAAAAGATGTCCAGACTCTTTACGAGGACTGCTACACACTGGGTCCATTCGTTACAGCGAATGCAGTAGTGGGTAAGGGTTCTACCACTACATTCCCTGAATTCCAATATCCTTTTAATCTGCTCTTGAAATGTTTTTTAATTGGGTTGTAGGGAAGGCTAAGAAGCCTTTCGCAGCCTTTTTTGATTTGGCGGGTGGTCAAATGTCATTTCTTGAGAGCGCCCAGATTAGGGGTTTGATGAGGTCCTGTTGTATGGGTTGCAGCCCTTAATACTTCAGCTCCTGGGAGTCTTTCAGCATCCTAAGAGGATCGCTGGGCTTCGTGAGGAAGACAGACTAATAAGGCAGAGTAATCGTCCAAGTCAACTTCCTTACCAGGTACCCTTATATATTTGGGTTTTGTTATGATATAACTGTCAAAAACTCTAAGCATATACGCTGTAAACTTAATTAACTCTGGTCTCTACCCACCACCATGGGTGTGAATCAGCTATTATATATTCACCGGCTAAGTTAAATATTTAAAAATGATATTTTAATTATAAAATAAATTTTTGAATATACTTACCCGGTGAATATATAGAGACCCAGCGGGATGGGAAAAATTGGGTCTGTTTACAAGTATATGCGGTATCTGGCCGATAGTTGGCGCTAGTGGGCACACCCGCAACCTTCATAGCGATCGCTCGCGAGTTTTTGTGTGTTTTTCTGTCGAGCCGCCGGAGGCTCAGCTATTATATATTCACTGGGTAAGTATATTCAAAAATTTATTTTATAATTAAAATATCATATTTATTACTTGTATATAAAGAAATAATTTTTCTTCCTAGAATTGGAGTCGGCATTTTTCAGTCTAGTCAAGTTGTAGCTAAGCATTTTCACTCATAGAGTTTGTTTGAATAAAGGTTAGTGATCCAATGAGTTGTTAACCAGCAGCTTTATGATAGTGTAAAGTACAATCCATTATTTTGAAATTGTGTAGGATGTAGTAGGGTAAGCATGTACATTATTTATATTACTCAATAGAAATGAGATTTATATTCTAATCTTAAAATACAGTATTGAATAATAGTGTAAAGAAACCAGAGAGGGAAAATAGTTAATAAAGTATTGAATAAGAACAATATCAATTTATTAGAGCATGGTGAAAATTCTATTCACACCTTCATTTCTCATAACCTTTTTGGCCAGATAATCGAATTCCTTCAAAATTGCCCCTCAATAAATTACACCCAGATTTGCAGTTCCCATAAGAGTGTTTGTTTCCTTTTCTTATGTTCTCTTCTTGCATGTAATGAAAGCTAATCCATTAGATTAACCTCCTTTACTTCAGGTTTTTCCTTTGCAAGCTACCATCTGTTTCTTTTCTGTAGATATTTTAGTCCCTGGTCCATTGAGCGGGATAGTTTACCTCCTCCTTTTAGACTGTATATAGTGGTGTCATAAAATGCTAGGCCACCACTCTCACTTAAAGTATGTCAGAGAAGCCATAAATTTATTGATTTTTTTTTTCTTTACTATTCCTTGTCTGCTATAAAGCTTTGAAATTCTTTCCTTCATACTCTTATCTTCTGTAATCGTTCATGTTTTGAGAGGCAGGTTTGTGATTTCCTTTCAGACTTTACCTTGCTCAGCATCTCATCCTCTTCCCCCTTTTTTCAGTTATTGTTGCTGCCATCTGGGCTACAGTAGGGTAGGCCATAGATTACCCATTGCATTTACCACTGTATAATTTTTTTTTTTTTTTTTTTTTTTTTATGCAGGTATTGTTGATATTAATGTTGAAATTCTTACGGAGAGTCAGGATAATTCTTTACATATTTCACTCAGATTTAAACTACATTATGGTTTCTGTGAATATGGTTCTTTAGGAAAGATAGGTATGCACATACTGTATTAGTGTCATTTTCTTCTTACTGCAAACCTTGCCGTATTTCTGTCTGTCCATGTTTTCTAGAGAGTAACATAAGCAGGAAATTGTAACTTTTACAGTTTGCAAAATTTATAAATAATGGGTGGTTTTCTTAACTGATAACAGGTCTCTTAATGTATCCAGTCTGGAAAAGTCTAACAACCCTAGACGTGATTAATAATGCTTTTTTATATCTGTGTTAATAACCATCTTAATTAAAGTGTCGTGATTAGCTCGTAACATTGCATGAAGATTTTATATTAATTTTAGTGTGTTTTAATTCATTACTATATTGTAGAACTTGCAACCGGAGTATAATCCTCAGTAAATTTACACTTTCTTTTTCATGTAATTATGCTCTACCTTATACAATATCTTCTTCACCATTTTTTTAGTAATGTTTTTAAATAGCATAAATACAGGCAGTAAAATACATCGATACAATTTTTTCTTTAGGTTTTGTGTATGAAGATTTATAATGTATTTTAATTTCAGGATCATGCTGAAGAAATGCTGGTGCTACGTTTTAGTCCACCTTCTTTACAAAGGTTAGTAGTGAATGTGTATCAAGCTTGATTAATTACTTGCTTTTTATGTTGTATGTACACCTTTTAACATTAAGCACAATAACAACTTGATAATTAAATACCAGTAAAAGATATGATCAAAGTGAATCCAGAGATTTACATTTAGTCAATACCATTATTAAGCTTGATTATCTTAACCCTTTTACCCCCAAAGGACGTACTGGTACGTTTCACAAAACTCATCCCTTTACCCCCATGGACGTACCGGTACGTCCTTGCAAAAAACTGCTATTTAAATTTTTTTCTGCATATTTTTGATAATCTTTTGAGAAACTTCAGGCATTTTCCAAGAGAATGGGACCAACCTGACCTCTCTATGATGAAAATTAAGGCTGGTAGAGCAATTTAAAAAAAATATACTGCAAAATGTGCTTGAAAAAGAATAACCCCTGGGGGTTAAGGGTTGGAAATTTCCAAATAGCCTGGGGGTAAAAGGGTTAATTATTTTGTTTGAATGTCACTTCTAATGAGAGCTTGGGAAATATATTGAAAATAAAAGGTAGAAAGCCCAGTACATGATGAGAGCCTTGAGGGAACTATCTTTAGACAGTAATAATGCCTGAAATTAGATTTATTATGAAGGTAACCAGGTTAATTGCTCATATGAAGATGATCTTGAGGGAAGTTATACAAAAAAGACATTAGTTGATAGAGATGGTAAATAAATCCAGGTTTGTACTAGTTAGGGAAAAATACAAGTTATCTACAAATTTGTCATTAGTTGATACAGATGAGTTTGATATCTATCATCTAATGGAACGAAAGAATTGAAAGGGAGTTGCATACAAAATACAGCAACAGGTTGAATCTGATGATCATAAGCTAGCTGAGAGACGTTTGAATAGGTACGAACATTTTAAATACAGTATTTAATATATGGTCAGTAGAGGATATGGATTGTAGTGAGCTGATTGTGGAATGATCTTAATCAGGCAGCTGAATCGGTGGAACCATAGAAATTCGAAATTACAGTGAATCTTTTTATGTTAAACAGGCTGATACTGTATGTCTCTTTCCATAGTTTATATATGACAGATATATTTTAATGTTATTGATTTTAGATATTTTACATTTTTTATTCATTACTTCTGATGTAGTTTGTTTATTTCTTTATTTCCTTTCCTCATTGGGCCATTTTTCTCAGTTGGAGCCTTTGACCGTATAGAATCCTATTTTTCCAACTAGTGTTGTAGCTTAGCTAGTAATAGAAATGATAATGATAATAGTAGGTCACTAATGAAATATGATTAATTGGGAGACCAGAACCCTAAAGAACAACTCAAAATATTTGGAAAGAGCATTTATTTCTTGCGTGGAGATTGAGACTAACATTTCTCCTTAAATCAAGGTCTATCTCGAGTGTAAAATGTAGTGTAAATGGAATTCCCTCTCATTTCCCTAAGCCACAACTAATTGGTAAGATATTTAAATCTAATATGAATGAATAACAATCAGGCCACACAGGAGAATGGCACCCAAATATGGTTAAACTTAAATGAAAAATCTTAAAATTTGAATATACTCGACTATTTCAAAATGTATAGGATTTGTTAGATTTTTAATCAGGAAGTGTATATTGAGCTGATAGAATGTTAAAAGCATGTTTTCAAATAATATCTGGATTATGCTAATTCCAAATTAGAAAATCAGGATCTTGGGTTTGACAGTAATTCTGTGATTTAACTCAGCTGAAGTTCTTACACTATCAATTTGGGAATCGACATCCTCATAAATTTTCAATATTGCTACAATTAGTCTGTGAAAAAGGAGCTGCTGATGTGGATTATAGTATTAATGCTTTGTCCAATAACTAAGTCTGATATTTGCAGTGATCTGCATATTCTAGTTTTCAAGTGCAGAGGCCAGTGGGACAGCAACCAAACTCCCTTCTTCAGCCCAGCCCTAAAAGAAATAAAAGGAAATGGTAGAGAGGAAAGAAACTTTTGACTTATGAAGAAAGCAGTATACTGTACCTCCCTACCTCCTAAAGTAAAAAAAGTAGGAAGAGTATCACATTTATTTATTGAGTTAATGTGACCAGAGGTATTGTCAGAAGACTCGGTAGGATAAGGGACTCTCCATGTGTGGAAGCATTACACTATTTCAGAAAACCCAAAGAGAAGTCATCGATAGTAGACCTTTAATATTATATGAGACTTGGAAGCAGACGTGGCACTAGCTTAGTACTTGGACATTTGAGAAAATAACCTGTCCAAGACATAAGTACCAGCTCATTGCTGGAAATATCTTCTCAGTCACCTTTCCTCATTGGAGAAGCTTGTTCCTCATGGGTGCCTCCACCAGAGATCCCTTCAAGGTTGTCTGAGGATCACTGGTCAGCTGGCTAAGGGGACCCTGTTTCTTCCTTTTCTAGTGGCAGAAGGGGTTTGGACAACCTAACCTGGTGGCTCAACGAGGAAATCCTCACTATGGGAGTCCCACTTAACTCTCTGCCTCTGGACATGCAACTGTTTTTGGATGAATATTAGACGGTGTTGGGGGCACACTTGGGTGGTTGTTCATGCTGTGGAGTAGGGGCATTCCAGGAATGAGAGATGTACTAGAAGACACACTCGGTCGACAGGGATGGATTGTAGGGACAGAGTGGTCACTACATCCTCTAGTAGCAGAAAGGGGCTCCCCAGGGATTGATCAACCTGTATGCCACATGGCTGAATAGGAAGCTCCCTGTGTTCTGCACTTCTGTTCTGGACTCATGTGCAGTGTTAGAATACACCTTTCAACACTCATGGGATCCCCTAGACATCTACGCCTTTCCGCCTGATCTGGCCGGTAATCAACAGAGTGATGGATGATTACGCCAGGACTTGGGATGACCCTGGTAGCTCCCAGTTGGCCTCATGCCGAGTGGTATTCCGATCTGCTTGCTCCTCTGGACAAAACTCCTGAGAGAACTTTATGTGGCCCACACTTCTCTTTCAGCCACACTTATAGAGGTACTGTACCACCATGCCATGGAGTCCTTGGCTCTTCACAGGGGGAGATCATCCAGCATCTCCTAAAGTAAAAGGCATTTTTGATATAATGCCCTGATGTCTGGGTATCTCTAGAGGACCTCTACAGCTTTCTACTAGGCTAAGTTGGCCATCTCTGATCGTAGCACCTCTAGCACAGATCGTGAGTTTCCTCGTTTACCTTCACCGAAAGAAGCGCCTCTCAGTTGCAGCTATCAAAGGCCTTGAGTATGGTCTTCTGATTGAAGGATGTTATTATTATTATTATAATTATTATTATTATTATTATTATTATTATTACTACTTGTTAAGCTACAACCCTAGTTGGAAAAGCAGGATGCCATAAGCCTTAGGGCTCCAACAGAGAAAATAGCCCAGTGAGGAAAGGAAACAAGGAAATAAATAAACTATAAGAGAACTGATTAAAAATAGAATAAAGTACTTTAAGTACAGTTGCAACATTTAAATAAATGTTTCATATATTAACTATAAAACTTAAAAAAAATAAGAGGAAGAGAAATAAGATAGAATAGTGTTCCTGAGTGTACCCTCAAGTAAGAGAACTCTACCCCAAGACATTGGAAGACTATGGTACAGAGGCTATGGCACTACCCAAGAATAGAGAACAGTGGGTTGATTTTGGAATGTCCTTCTCCTAGAAGAGCTGCTTACCATAGCTAAAGTGTCTCTTCTACCCGTACAAAGAGGAAAGTAGCCAATGAACAATTATAGTGCAGTAGTTAACCCCTTGAGCAAAGGATTGTTTGGTAATCTCAGTTTTATCTGCTGTATGAAGACAGAAGAGAATATGTAAATAATAGGCCAGACTATTTGGGGTATGTGTAGGCAAAAGGAAAATGAGCCGTAACCAGAGAGAAGGATCCAATGTAGTACTGTCTGGGCAGTCAAAGGACCCCATAACTCTAGTGGTAGTATCTCTACTCTTGCCTGGTGCCTAGGCCAACCTACTACTTTCCACTTCTTGGGAGTTGTCTATGCTTGTGAGAAGCTTCAAGCAGTCTTGCCCACCCCGGGATCTCAGACCTCCAAAGTGGGATATGACTTTAGTCCTCAATGCTCTTACGTGTTCTCCGTTCGAGCCTTTGAGGAGGTACTGGGAGAAGAGAGTTACGAGTTACACAGTCTCTCTTATGTAGACACCCATGCTGAGGGTTGGAAGGATGTCTCCTTCAGTTCTGTGCGGGACTTTATGATCAAAACCCAGAACCCAGCGGGGCAGGGCCCCAGGGTTGAGTCCTTTTCCGGTGGTGATTTAGAGATGCTTTTGTGACCCATGAGGGGTCTGTGGTGCTATCTGGAAAGGACCTGACACCTCAGGCTTGAGTGTCTGAGACTTTTTGTCAGGAAAAATAAAATCGGTGTCAAGGATCATGGTCTCTTTCTAGCTTTGTGAGGCAATCCATAGAGCTTACGCCTTAGCTGACGAGAAAGTCGAGGTACCAGCTAGGACCTGGGCTCACAAGGTCAGGGGTATTGCCCCACCATCATTTTGAGGAAAAGCCTGTCAGTAGTCCAAGTGCTGAAGGCCAGAGTCTTGAAAAGGCAGACCATCTTCACGGTTTTTCTATTTGCAAGAGTTTACTCACAAATCCCTAGACACCTTTGTGGTTGGACCTGAAGTCGCTGCACAAGATGTGTAACCACCCCAGCTTACACGGGACAGGGATGCATCTCGTCTATGTTAATCTGTAGATGCAAGTGTGGAATGAATGGTAGTATGAAAAGTTCTTCTCCTTCATTGGAGACAAAGCAGTCAAAACATTACATGCGGGTCAAACCAGATGCTGATAAGTTTTGTTTCAGCATTACATTCTTTAAGTTTTAAGAAGTATCTCTTTCTAATGAGAGGGGGGGGATGGTGCATATTATACTAACCCATTGATCATCATAATTATTACATTCCAACTGACATCCCCTTGGGGGGAAAGGAATCTCTAGATTTAATCAAGTACATGTACACATGTACAATCCAGGTTCTGTCACGCTTTCATCCATAAGAAAGCATTGATCTCTTCCAGAGAAGAAAATTGTACCTTCCAGTTTTGGTTCCAGGACTTCCAGCACTGGATCCAAGCAGTGAGTGTCCCTAATCAAAGAACAAGAGTTTCTATGATGCATAGGAACACATGACAATTTTTTTAATTAATTTTTATTTTTCCTAGCCATGCAAACCTGAGTCCTTAAATCCACCTTTCCTCCTCAACCACCCTTCTCAGTCCTGGGCCAAAAGATCAAGTGATGATTTGCCAATTGGAAAGGGGTGAGGCTCTTTGCCCCACTCCCTTATCAGTTGGATAACCTCTCATTATCCAACTTTAATGACCAATTCCAGCTCGCACTGAAACAATCTCCTTTATTAAAGGACCCTGGTTTGTATGGCTAGGAAAAATACAAATATTTGAAAAATTTGTCAATTGGAAAAGTTGTTGAATGAAGGCGCTTATTACAATAGGGGAATCAAAAGGGAATACAACGGCTGAAGAAGTTTAAAGGGCCTTCAGAAAGGTAAACAATGGAAAACTCAAAACTATCTAGAATAAGAAGTAACTTTATGAAGGTAGCATGATATACTGTCATCCATGAGCCGTTTACTAGAGTGTACGAAAACCTGACAAAGGAAGAGATAGGACTGAAAGACTCTTATAGTAATGGTATACAAAGATAAAAGGTGTACAATACACTGCAGTTAGGAAATTATAGTGGAATAAGACTTCAGTGAACATGTAATGGAAATACCTGTATTAGAAAAGAGTAAGTACAGGTAGTAGCAGAGAAAGTTGTAACACATGCAAATGTCATGAAGCAAATGATGTGGGTCCAGTAGCTAGCACATACACAGGGGAAACAAGTACACGTTCTTAGAAGGAGAAGCAATAAAAAAGTTGCAAGGGGAAGGAATAAGCATGGAAGTGAAAATCAAGTGAGAAAGTTACTAAAGGCTGAAAGATTTCACAGGCTTACTACGATCTTTCATAACAGTAAACGGAAACCTAAAAGATCTAGATAAGCTAAGGAATTTAGAAAAGACATATTCCCCCAAAATGAGCAATCATGTCACTTTTTCAGGAAGAGGCCTCCAAGACAACATCATAGCCTTTACCAGCAGGTGAATATAAGGCAGAACGTGGTACGGAAGTAAGAAGGGAGGAAATAAGTGGCGTTGGGCATAACCAGGGCTTTGCAACTTGTAATATATGCTACACTCAGCTCTTGTGTTAGGTTTATGGAAAGAAGAGGTGAAGACCCTGGCACGAACACTCTCTTAAAGGGGCCTGTCTTATTGTGTTTTGGAGTGATTTAGACAAATCATTTATCATGTTTAAGATATCTAAACTTTTCCATTACAAGTTAAACATTTTGGATGTGTATCATAGCGGATACCTTAAAGACAAGTGTCATGCAGACTCGCTGAATACTGTACCTCACTTTAGAAGAACAGAGGACATAGCTTGACTTGAGAATTTTAAGAAAAAACTTGAAAAAGAAGAGTGATACCTATTGCGACTCCATTGATATGCAAAATCTATAACATGTTGGTTTTTCTCAATATATGCTATCACACGCCTTTTGGTGGTGAGATTGAGTAAATTACTCAGCTTAGTAAAAATCCTAAGAAAAACTAGTTTTTCACCTTTTTTTAGTGCAAAGCTTGTGCACTAAAGCATATAGCAAATAAGTGTTGAGTATGTATTGAAATAATAAATTTTGTAACGTAAATTTGCTATATTGTCAGTATAGCTTCATGCCAGAGAAATCCACAACAGAGGCAGTGTTTATAATTAGGCACTTACTGCAAAAATATCATGCAAAGAGGAAGAAATTGTTCCATATATTTAAAGATTTTGGAAAGGCAGTCAATAGAGTATCGAGATAAGTGATTACTGTACAGAAAATGGGGTTATGAAGGCAGGGGTAACAAGGAATACTGATCAAGTTTGTGTTGTTACTCTTTTACTGTATAACATAAGGTCTAGATTGATGTTAGTTGCAAGGGTATCACATAAGTTGAAGATAAATGTTGGAGGCCAGCAAGGATGAACACTAAGACCATTGCTATTTAACTTAAAAATGGAAGAAGCTACAAAGAATGTAGAAGAGGACTGGAAATCACAGTAAGTAAAATGTAGCTAATGGTAAAGGAAATACCAAAGTGCAGGAAAGATTATAATAAGGAAAGTGGCCATGTGATAGATGTGGAAAAGGTTCCAGTGTCAAGACTAGTCGTAGAAATGGTTGAGCATTGTTGTTATCATGAAGAAGGAGTGGACTACGAGGCAGTGAGCAAGAGAGTGGTGGTAGCATAAAGGAAATGGATAGAGAAAACCTGACTTCTGGTAAACAAAAGTGTCTCATCGGTAGAAAGAAAATACTTACAATAGACACATAAGGTTTATTCTACACTATGCAGTAAAAACAATGGGCACTTACCAAGAAAATTGAAGAGATTCTAATTAGTTATTACGTAAGGATATTGAGATTCATGATTTAAGTATGGTGAAAGATTTTATAACAAATGAGGAATTGGAGAAGAAATGTTGGAGATCCAGAAATTAGAAAAAAAGATTGAATCAGAAGAATATTGAATATGGAAGTACTGTAGTTTGATGAAGGGAAAGAAATCATTCAAAAGGGGATAGATGACGAGACCTGGCCCCGATGGGAGTTCAAGAAGATGGAGTACAATATAAAAGAGAGAATTTAAATAATTAATTTTATATATAATCCTTTAAAGGCAATACAAAAAAGCTTATGATGATGACACAGTAAAGTGTATCACGAGGGGACATTGTAAGGACTCCATCTGAAAGCCAAGAGCATAAAAAAAAGGGAAACACTGCTCTAAAACTTTTATGAAGGAATTTATAATCATTAAAACTGTCTGGTATCTACTGTTTTTGTTTGCCCTGAGCATTATCAAACATGTTTAAATTAGCTTGACAATATCTTTTATAACCAAGAAAGATTGAAACAATGGTCAAAATTTACATACTGTACCTTTACAAGGAGTATATAACTTTTGATCATTATTTCAATGTAAACTTTAAATTTAAATTTTTTTTTATATTAAATAGTTCTTGAGATGAGAATGTGTTGGTGCATGTCTTCTCCAAGAAGCTCACTTTTAGTTTTGGTGAAATTGACATACTGTGTTTAAAATTATTTCAGGTTGACTTTTGAAGCCATCTGTAGACACAGCGAGCTACTTCTTCAGCATATGTCCTCTTTACCACAGAATTTACAAGCTATTTTGAAATTTCGATCTTCTTCTGATCGAGTAACCTAGCAAGTCGTTTTCAGTCATTTTCACAATTTTTATTCATATGAACTAGATGACATTACTGGATTAGTTGTGAGTATTGTTAATTTTTATTTATGATAAACTTTGTTTATGTAAAAATGAATTGTTGATGTGAATGTTGTTTTTGTATTTTATACCATGGTAATTTAGGTTATGAAAAAAGTAATCATAGATTACTTTTTTATGTTTTTATGCAAATCAAGTGAAAAGGGGTGGTTGTGTTTTGCCTGATAACCATATATTGAAATGTTAAAAGTGAAATACTGTATTTTCATCTGTTCCTAAAGCTAGTATAAATCCAGTTTCTAGACCCCCAGGCCTTATCATTTGGTAGTGAGCTACATGGTGTTGGAGATGGGTAAATTTTCAGGAAAATCTTACATTTCAATGCAAAATGGTTAACACAGTTGTTTCTAAGAAACATGTCTTATAGCATGACAAAGAAAGTAAACCAAACATATTTTTTGACACTAATAGCTTTCAGAAAGTTTTTACGCATAATCCTAGTGCTGCTTTTCTTTATGATGTATGTAGAGTGTCAAATCTTTTAAGGGCCATGCCACCTCCATCAGGCCACAGCTACAAAAGTTTGAAGGTGGGTAGAAAGGTTCAGCACAATCTCATTCTTTTCTTCTACACAGTGTTGATATATATTTCTATTAGCTATTATCAGCCATCTTAGTTTTATTTTGTATACTATAGTTTCATTGTATAATATATTCTTGAATTCTATTGAGGCATGAGTACTTCTGCTGTCTTATGTCTCCCGAAGCCTATTTACTAGTCACTGTGATAGTTTTTTTGCTGGAAACTATTAACATTTCAATACTATTGTCATACAGTGTATTGGACTACAAATGTTATGGGAATTGCAAATTACATCCTGAAAATTAAAGAATAAATTACTTCATTTCTTTCTTTAATGGTAAATGTAGCTGTACATTTTATAGAATATTATGGAGTTTTTCTCCTTGAAGGATCTACCAGCTCCCAGCTCATTTTGTTATCTGACCTGACCAGAATGCTCAAAATTTAACACTGATTGATGGATTCTTATCATTGCTGTTTTATTCCTTGAACAAATACATGTGTATGAAAATAAATTGAATTTTAGTGATGCAATTTATTATTTCTATACTCATCTGATCTTCGTGTTGCTTTGTCCCCAAAGCTGACTTAATATTGGTGTTACCCAAAAAACCTCAAATTCCCAATGTTTTTCTCTTTTAAAGGTCACGTCTCATGTCCAACAAGGTGACATCTGGTAGTTAATGTCAACCTAAATCAGTCTCAATGTCAGAACTAATATTTTATCCTCTTGACCTCATTAGTCAGTCGGGCGGAGGGTGGGCATGTATATGAACTTCGGGTGAGTATAGAAATAATTTTTTTTTATTAAAATTCAATTGTTTTCTATGAACCTCCCTTGATGTTCATATTGCTGACTCACACACTAATGGAAGGGGGTCATGAAGCAAAGAGATAGGAAAATTGAATTCCTATAAAAATGAATACCGTACTCATTCTTACACTTGATACATCTCATGGAGTATTGCCTCAGTACAAAACCATTAAAACTAAGGTAAAAGGGGTTTTGATGAAGGAAAAACTTATTATATATGTGATCCTCCTCCGGATGTGAGGAAGTATCTTGGAGACCTTTCAAACCTAATGTAACTTTACAGTTAGCCCTCGATATTTGCTGGTTTTATCTTCATGAATTCGGTCATTAGTGATACAGAGAACCGTTTAACCTATTACTGTAAATAAAAATTCACTTATTTGTAGTTTTGCCATAAATACTATCGCGGCTCAACAGTTTCAAACTGACCACACTCCTTTGCACCTGGCATGCCTTAAAACATTTCCCAATCCGCACAGCACAACACCCCATATCTCACTCACTCGGTCTCAGTCTTGCATTGTTTCTTTTAGTTGTGTGCATCTCTCGTTTCGGTCGTTTTAGTGCGGAATCATGTTGTGCTGTGAAAAACCTGAAAATATCCAGCGTGCTTACAGTGATTTTAGTATAAAATGTAATATGTACATCACGCTACCCCATGCGCCAATCAGTCAATGGCTCAAAGAGTTTCATCATACTTCACACTTACTGCGTAGAAATTTGTACAATATGTAAACGGTTAATGGTGCTGTATTGATACTTTTTCTTTTAATTTGTATTCAATTAGTATATTCATTGTGTAATATTATAATGTTATTGTTATACAGTATTAAATAATGTTCAATACTGTATACAAAATACACTGCCGTACTTTACACTAGTAATATAAATATAGGCTACATGTTCTGTGATTTTCAACAGACCGAGTCTACCTGCCAAAAACGAACACTTTCAAGGTTTACCTTGGCTAATTAAGCTGTACTGAATTTCCTGTGTTGAGCCCATCATTACTCCTAATAATAATTAGCATTTTGCAAGCCGATTGACTAAATAAATAGGGAGTATTCTTGAAGTCCTTTCCTTTCACAAATTCTATAATAGAGGTCATTTTTAGTCTTTTAGAAAAGGAATTTGCAGAACATCAAGAATTTAATTGAATTTTGGATTATCTGACCGGTTTAGATAAGTGTTTCAGATGGGGCTTCCCAGGCTTTATCAGTTAAGTGTGGTTTGTGATTAAGAGAAGAGAACAGATATATGCCTCTATTTTGGGGTCAGTATGTGAGAGACAAAACTCATTAATTTCTTCCCCTAATTCAAGGCCTGTTTTAGATGTAAAAATAGATAATGTGGTAACTCGAGTAGTGACCATAACTCAAACTGATGTCTTGAAGCCTTTTTCTAGGAATGTTGTACTCAAGTTTCCACCTTTAGGTCATTCATTATGCATGTTGCATAAGATTTTTCATAATTCTGACCATCCTTTACATTCAGATCTCCCTGGACAATTCTATCCTGTTCGTAATACTAGGCAGGCAGTTAATTCTAATAGCCAGGCCTTCTCCATCATGAGGCTCAATACTACACAGTATTGTAGAAGTTTTATTCCAGCTGTGACCAAGTTGTGGAATGATTTTCCTAATCTGCTTGTTGAATCAGTAGAACTTCAAAAGTTCAAAGTTGCAGCAAATGTTTTTGTGTTGAACAGGCTGACATAAGTCTTTTTATAGTTTATATATGACATATCTGTTTTGACGTTACTCGTTTAAGAATGATTTATTGTTAATTTGTTCTCATCATTTATTTACTTCCTTATTTCCTTTCCTCACTGGGCTATTTTCCCTATTGGAGCCCTTGGGGTTATAGCATCTTGCTTTTCTATCTAGGGTTGTAGCTTGGCTAGTAATGATAATAAAATTATTCAACCTTGAAATTCTTGCCCGGGATAGGAACATCAAAAGTCCGATCTAGCACAGTATATGTTCCAGAAGGGTTGCCAACTGGACTTGAAGATCTTATAAGAGTTAAAAGGGTTTACAAGGATTTTGGATGTCTCAAAAGATGTTTCCATCCGTGGATACTCCATTTGATCTTTGGTAGAATGATTTAGTTTAAGCATTTAAAGAGTTATGATCTTGTCTAACTTGTTATTGTTTACTACATCTGCTGGAAGTCTACACCATATATTTGCTATTTTGTATGTGAAGAAATTGCCACATTGAGTGGTGTTGTATCTTGTCAATTCCAGTTTGTATCCGTTACCTCTGAACTGATTTGTGCAAAGCTTGAATAGATTCTTGTAATCTACCTTTGTTGTTCCTTTAAGAATTTTGAATGCCTCTATTAACTGTCCCCTTAGTCGTCAAGTTTGTAGATCAAGGAAGGTCAAATGTTCCATCCTCCATCTGTATTCGAATTGCCTTAGTGTTGGAACTAGTTTGGTGGCCCTAGTTTGTACTGCTTCCAGTCTATCTATATCCTTCTGAATACTTGAAGCCCAGATCTGGACTCTATATTCTAGATGGGGTCTTATTAGTGATGTGTATAGCTGTAGTACAGTATCTTTGTTTCTGTATTTGAATTGTCTCAGTTTTTGTACTTTCTTTTCAGCTTTTATGCTCATGTTTGGTGAACTTCAAATCCCTACTGATAATAATACCAAGATTTTCCTCCTGGTCCACACTTTATGTCTTGACCCAACAGTGAGTAATCTGATTGTGGGTTACTATAACGTATGTGCATGACTTTGCATTTCCCACAGTTGAAAGGCATTTGCCCTTGTGGACCTTTCTCCAAGCTTCATTAGATCCTCTCTTAAGGCTTCTATGTCTTCTGAGTTTGCAGCATTTATGCCTAGCTTAGTATAGTCAGCAAATTAGGCTATTCTACTTGTTAATCCTAAAGTTGTTGTTAATGTAAATCAGAAATAGCAATGGAACAAGGACGGATCCTTGAGGTACTCCGCTAGTAACAGCTCCCTACTCTGAATCTTCTCCATTGATTACAACTCTCTGTGTTCTGGTTGTTACCCAATCTTTGATCCATTCACTTGGCTCGTCAATGATGCCTAGTGCTCTAATTGTGACCCTTGATTTTTTATGGGGAACTTTGTCAAAAGCCTTTTGAATATATGATGTCTATTGCCCTGTTTTTGTCATAAATCATAGACTCCTTTAAGGAAGGACTGGAACGTCCCCTGCTCGGGGTTTTTAACTTGAGTCTGGACTAAAATGACTTCTAGAAGGGCTAGAAACACGTTCTCTGGATCTAAATGGGGGTTTTTGAGGATGGTGAGTTCAATAGTAACATTTTCAACACCACCTGGGGTCATCTTCAAGGTCTAAAGGTCATTTATCAAGGTCAAATTTGTGAATTTTGGTCATTTTTGCTCGTTTTTTGTGTGTAACTCATAAATGGTGAGAGATAGCTGATTATAATATGAGGCAAGTCTGCAGAGCTGTCCGAATTTAATATATATTGTCATATATCGTCCTTCAAGAAAGGACTGGAACGTCCCCTGATCGGGGTTTTTAACTTGAGTCTGAAGGATTAACTTGAGTCCTGGACTAAAATGACTTCTAAGAAGGGCTAGAAACACGTTCTCTGAGTCTAAATGGGGGTTTTTGAGGACGGTGAGTTCAATAGTGACATTTTCAACACCACCTGGGGTCATCTTCATCATCTTCAAGGTCAAAAGGTCATATTTCAAGGTCAAAATAGTGAATTTTGGTCATTTTTACTCGTTTTTGTGTGTAACTCATAGATGGTGAGGGATGGCTGATTATAATAAGAGGCAAGTCTGTAGTTCTGTCCAAATTTAATATATATTGTCAAATATTGTATTACTCAAACATTCCAAACAAGCCCTAAAAGAATGAAACACTAAAATAAGAAATAAAGAACGGTATTTCTCATCACAACAAAACTCAAAGACATTAACATTTGATTAGATGAACATCGCTAGACAATATATATTAAATTTGGACAGAACTACAGACTTGCCTCTTATTATAATCAGCCATCCCTCACCATCTATGAGTTACACACAAAAACGAGTAAAAATGACCAAAATTCACTATTTTGACCTTGATAAATGACCTTTAGACCTTGAAGATGACCCCAGGTGGTGTTGAAAATGTTACTATTGAACTCACCATCCTCAAAAACCCACATATTGATCCAGAGAACGTGTTTCTAGCCCTTCTAGAAGTCATTTTAGTCCAGACTCAAGTTAATCTTTCAGACTCAAGTTAAAAACCCCGAGGTCCTGACGTTCCAGTCCTTCCTTAAAGGAGTCTATGTCATAAATGCTAAACATATTGTGGAAATATTCCAACAGATTTGTCACACATGATCTCCTTTGTCTAAAACCATGTTGGCTGCCTATGAAAAGATTGTTTCTGGGTCGACCTGTGACGGCCGGCGAAAAAGTCCTTCTTTGTACTTTTTCTGATATAAATCTTCCAAATATACCAGAGAAAATTAAAAGCATGGAATGCAGAGGTTACAACCCTCGCGCGAGCACCTTGTTGGTGTCGTATATCTAACAAGGGCGTTTGTAAAACACTATTCACAGGCTGTCTTCCATTTAGATAATCCCTTCATCAAAGGGGGAGGGCCATGACAGGCCCTAGAGAATACAGTTGGGTTACTCTACCGACACCTACCACTCGCGCTCACCAGGTCATCCTTCTGATTTGGAACTTGCATACAAGTTGAGTTTTTTGGGCACTGTTTTTTCGAAGAGTTTCTCGTTATTTCAACATGACTGACGTTGCTACTTCACCCTTACCAATGTTAAGTACCATAGTTTGTTTTGGCAGCTTTTGACAGTACCGGGCATTTGTTCTGTTTCCAATATGGTGGCTTTTAGTTTTGGAAGCGATTGTCCTGCCGAGGTATTGGCAGCCATTTTGGGTTATGTTCGCTTCGGTAAATATTCTAGTTATTTTTGCCCATCTGGTACTCTGTCATCTAGGTTATATCACTTACGTTTTATGGCCTTTTTGTGTTATCATTAATTTTTATTAGTTTTTACTATGGTATTTATTTGCTTGCAAGTCTAATTTGGACCTACGAAGAATAGCGAATTAAAGTTTAGCGATTTAGTCTGTTAGTTTGTACTCGCCTCAGAGGCTTCGATTTAGACTATATCCTTCTCCTATGGTTGTCAAACGCCAATATCTAAAGATCTTACAGGCCCTTAAATACCCGACGATGGCAGAGGGGAGCCTTATCCCTCCCCATTAATCTCCTCTTCTTCCTTTCTTCCATCTCTTCTCTTCTCCCTCCTACCCGCCACTCACACCACGTCGCCGCTCTCCTTGGTAGTTCGTTAGCCCTATGATATTTGCCATGTTTAATTCCTATGGTTTAACTGTTATTGTAATTACCGTTCCTTTAATGTTTAGATATACTTAGACATGTAAGGTTTGATGCCTTTTGCGATTCGACACTCAGTTGGTTCCTTGTCGTCATTATTATTTAACCTTACGTTCCCTATGTCATTTGGCTTGTTGGTAATTGGACGATTACTTTATTATATCATAGTATTGTCGTACATGGTGATTGTATTCTCCTCATTATGTTATTAATTTATTGGGCTTGGAAGGCATTCTCTGGTACTTTTTCGCCGGCCGTCACAGGTCGACCCAGAAAAGGGATTTTGACGAAGGAAAAATCTATTTCTGGGGAGAGACCTGTGACGCCCGGCGAAACCCTTCCCGGTTATTTTTGTACGGACCCACCCTTTCCTTGCCAAGCCATATGTTCTTGCAGAAGGATGACCTGGTGAGCGCGAGTGGTAGGTGTCGGTAGAGTAACCCAACTGTATTCTCTAGGGCCTGTCACGGCCCTCCCCCTTTGATGAAGGGATTATCTAAATGGAAGACAGCCTGTGAATAGTGTTTTACAAACGCCCTTGTTAGATATACGACACCAACAAGGTGCTCGCGCGAGGGTTGTAACCTCTGCATTCCATGCTTTTAATTTTCTCTGGTATATTTGGAAGATTTATATCAGAAAAAATACAAAGAAGGACTTTTTCGCCGGGCGTCACAGGTCTCTCCCCAGAAATAGATTTTTCCTTCGTCAAAATCCCTTTTTTCACTTTATGTTGTACTTTTGAATCTACTATAATTGATGTTTGGAAGATTGAAAGACGTGCACGTTTAGGGGTATGGCTAAGGTATGTCTGATCATTTTTTGGTGGAAGGAAAATTAGTTGTAGCAAAAGAGTGGGGGAATAGAGTAGGTGGATGTAAAAGGGAGCTAGTGAGGGTTGAAGAGCTAATAAAACTGTGGGTAAAAAGTAAATATCAAGAAAGATTGCAAATGGCATATGATGAAGTGAAAGTAAGAGAAACTAGTAATTTAGAGGAGGAGTGGAAGTTAGTAAAAGAAAATTTTGTTGGGATTGCAAGTGATGTGTGTCAAGAAGTTTGTTGGAGGCAGCATGAGGAAGGGCAGTGAATGGTGGAATGAAGGAGTGAAGGTATAAGTGGAAGAGAAAAAGAAGGCTTTTGAAGAATGGCTGCAGAGTAATAGTGTAGAGAAGTATGAAAGATATAGAGAGAAATATGTGGAAGTAAAGCGTAAGGTAAGTGAGGTAAAGAGGGCAGCTGACCTGAGGTGGGGTCAGGGATTGGGTCATTCATATGAAGAGAATAAGAAGAAGTTTTAGAAAGAAGTGAAGAGAGTAAGAAAGGCTGGTACAAGAATTGAAGAGACAGTGAAAGATGGAAATGGAAGGTTGTTAAAAGGAGAGGAGGCAAGGAAAAGGTGGGTGGAATATTTTGCAAGTTTATTAAATGTTGAGGATTTTGGGAGGCAGATATAATTGCTGTTGCAGGTGTTGAGGTGTCGGTGATGGGAGATGAGAATGAGAGAGAGATTATAAGAGAGGAAGTGAGGAGAGCACTAGATGAAACGAGAGTAGGTAAAGCATCTGGTATGGATGGTGTGAGAGCTGAGATGTTGAAGGAAGGTGGTGTGACTGTACTTGAATGGTTGGTGAGATTATTTGGTATGTGTTTTGTGTTGTCAATGGTACCAGAAGATTGGGTTTGTGTGTATTGTACCACTATATAAGGGTAAGGGAGATGTGCATGAGTGTTGTAATTCAAGGGGTTTTAGTTTGTTGAGTGTAGTTGGAAAAGTGTAGGTAGAGTACTGATTAATAGGATTAAGGATAAAACAGAGAATGCAATCTTAGAAGTACAGGGTGGTTTTAGAAGAGGTAGGAGTTGTATGAATCCGATTTTTACAGTTAGGCCGATATGCGAGAAATACTTAGCAAAAGGTAAGGAGGTGTATGTTGCGTTTATGGATCTGGAGAAAGCGTATGATAGAGTTGATAGGGAAGATATGTGGAATGTAATGAGGTTATATGGAGTTGGTGGAAGGTTGTTGCAAGCAGTGAAAAGTTTCTACAAAGGTAGTAAAGCATGTGTTAGGATAGGAAATGACGTGAGCGATTGGTTTCCGGTGAGAGTGGGGTTGAGACAGGGATGTGTGATGTCGCCGTGGTTGTTTAATTTGTATGTTGATGGAGTGGTGAGAGAGGTGAATGCTCGAGTGCTTGGACGAGGATTGAAACTGGTAGACGAGAACGACCATGAATGGGTGGTAAATCAGTTGTTGTTTGCGGATGATACTGTACTGGTTGCAGATGAGGAAGAAAAGCTTGGCTGATTAGTGACAGAATTTGAAAGGGTGTGTGAAAGAAGGAAGTTGAGAGTTAATGTGGGTAAGAGTAAGGTTATGAGATGTACGGGAAGGGAAGGTGGTGCGAGGTTGAATGTCATGTTGAATGGAAAGTTACTTGAGGAGGTGGATCAGTTTAAGTACTTGGGGTCTGTTGTTGCAGCAAATGGTGGAGGGGAAGCAGATGTACATCAGAGAGTGAATGAAGGATGCAAAGTGTTAGGGGCAGTTAAGGGAGTAGTGAAAAATAGAGGATTGGGCATGAATGTAAAGAGAATTCTGTATGAGAAAGTGATTGTACCAACTGTGATGTATGGATCGGAGGTGTGGGGAATGAAAGTGACGGAGAGACAGAAATTGAATGTGTTTGAGATGAAGTGTCTAAGGAGTATGGATGGTGTATCTAGAGTAGATAGGGTTAGGAATGAAGTATTGAGGGTGAGAATGGGTGTAAGAAATGAGTTAGCAGCTAGAGTGGATATGAATGTGTTTAGGTGGTTTGGCCATGTTGAGAGAATGGAAAATGGCTCTCTGCTAAAGTAGGTGATGAATGCAAGAGTTGATGGGAGAAGTACAAGAGGAAGGCCAAGGTTTGGGTGGATGGATGGAGTGAAGAAGCTCTGGGTGATAGGAGGATAGATGTGAAAGAGGCAAGAGAGCGTGCTAGAAATAAGAATGAATGGCAAGCGATTGTGATGCAGTTCCAGTAGGCCCTGCTGCTTCCTCTAGTGCCTTGGATGACCGCAGAGGTAGCAGCAGTAGGGGATTCGGCGTTATGAAGCTCCATCTGTGGTGGATAACGGGGGAGGGTGGGCTGTGGCACCCTAGCAGTACCAGCCGAACTCAGTTGAGTCCCTTGTCAGGCTAGGAGGAAGGTAGAGAGATGTCCTCTCTTTTGTTTCATTTGTTTGATGTCTGCTACCCCCCAAAATTGGGGGAAGTGCCTTGGTATATGTATATATGTATAATTGATTCAAAAATGTTGCAAGGCACTGAAGTCGGACATACAGGTCTGTAGTTGACAGGTTCTTCATTTGGTTACTTCTTGTAGATTGGAGGAACATTACCTAGTTTCTATGCTTATGGAGCCTTTCTTTTGTTGGCTGTCTTTCGGAACATTTGTAAAAATGTGGTTATCTCTTCTAGCTCTATAATCTCTCTTGGATGAATATCATCTGGACCTTAGACTTACAGAGTCCTTTTATTTTCTTTTTGACATCAGTCATTGCGAAGATGATTCTATTTAATGGTTGTGGCCCTTCATATTTGATAGCTGGTTCTAGTAGGATCGTTGATTCTTCCTTAGTGAATATAAATGCAGTTGTGAAATATGCATTCATCAGTTCGGCTTTTTCCAAATCATTTGTTGTAAGATTACCTTCTTAGTCTCTCAATGGGCTAATGTTGTTTTTATGGTTTTCTACTGTTTACATGTGCAAAAAATCTTGTTGGTTTTCTCAACTAGCTGAAGCACCTTTTTTTTTTTCATTGATCTTGGCCTTTCTAATTAGTTTATCCACTTTTCGGCTTGGCATCTTTGCTCGTAAATTTTGTGAATTGAAGGCTGTGGACCCATTAATTTAGGTTTCCTGTTTCTTGTTTCTTATTGCATTGGCTCTTTCTCTGTTGAACCAGTTAGGTTGTGCAGTTCCATTGGGTAAAATGTTTCTATGTAATATACATACATTTAGCACTTTTTTCTTTATATATTTCTACAAAGGAGTCCCATTGTGTATCTATGTTCCCTGTTTCGTTGTATTCTAAATTCTTGGTGTAGCAGGTAGTAAGTTGGCCAGGGCATCAGCAACCCGTTGAGATACTACCACTAGAGTTGTGGGGTCCTTTGACTGGCCAGACAGTACATTGGATCCTTCTCTCTGGTTACGGTTCATTTTCCCCTTGCCTCCACACACATACACACAGAATAGTCAGGCATATTCTCCTCTGTCTTCATACACCTGACAAAACTGAAATTACCAAACAATTCTTCATCCAAGGCATTACTGCACTGTAATTGTTCAGTGGCTACTTTCCTCTTGGTAAGGGTAGAGGAGAGACTAACTATGGTAAGCAGCTCTTCTAGAACACTCCAAAATCAAACCATTGTTCTCTAGTCTTGGGCAGTGCCATAGCCTCTGTATCATGGTCTTCCACTGTCTTGGGTAGAGTTTTCTTGCTTGAGGGTACACTATTCTATCTTATTCCTCTTCCTCTTGTTTTGTTAGAGTTTATATAAGAGATTTATTTTAATGTTGTTACTGTTCTTAAAATATTTAATTTTCCTTGTTTCCTTTCCTCACTGGGCTATTTTCCCTGTTGGAGCTTATAGCATCCTGCTTTTCCATTAGTACTATTAATAATAATAGTAATAATATCCCTTCATTTTTATCCAGTTACTCCATCTGTAGTGTAGCCTTTTTATAATTTCCCTTTCTTTTAGGTGAATTTTTACCTGAAACCTAACTATTCTTTGGTCACTTTTGTCAATATTTTTGCCTACTGAAACACTGGATATTAAATATCTAGTATGTCATTTCCCTTAATTGGTTTATGAACTCACTGATGGAGGAATTCTTTGTTGACAAATTCTAGTAGCCTATGTCCCTCTGTGTATGATGTAAAATTCATATTGTCGCAGTTTACTGCCCCATTGAAGTCTCCCATTAGGACAGCTAGCCTATTCTTAACTTTTTGTCCAAGTTGTCTTTACAGTTCTTCGTCCTGTACTTGTGTTTGATGTGGTGGTCTATATATTACTAGTTGGGCATGTTTGCCTATGGTGTTGATATTTGCACCTGTCTCTTCACATTTGGTTACTAATTTAATTTTTATGGGGTTTAAGTGATTTTAACATAGAGCATTACCCCTCTACCTTTTTTGATAAGGCAATCCTTCTTGAAAAGCTTGAAACCCAGGATTTCATATTCTCATAAAATCCTAGTTTTTTCTTGAATCCAGGTTTCAGTAATGCCTATGTCATCTAGTTCCTCACTAGCTATCAATGCCCTGAAGTTTTCCATTTTTTTCTAACTGAATGAGCATTGAATTGTGTCACTCTGAGGAAATTTTTATTTTTTCTTTTCCTCTGTGGCTTTTCTAGTTTCCCTGATTTACTTACTAGTGTTTTAGTTTTACTTTTATGTGCTTTATCCCAGTTTTCTGCCAAATTTCCTTTACAGTATTTGTTGTTGGGGGATTTTCTAAGGGTCTAGTTTGTTCTTGGTCTACTTTGTACAAGTAATTGTTCAGAGTGAGGTTAAGTTGGTTTCCGTATACTCTCTTGCCTTCTTCACTAAAGTGTATACAGTACTGTCTTTTTTTTTTTTAATTTTCTCTTGCCGTTGAAAGTGTCCCAAAGATCTATAAATTTAACATTCTTTTTCTGGATTGTGGACTTGAGCCTTTTGTTGATCCCTATAGCCTTATTGAGGGTGAGGTGGCTGACATATTCTCTGAAGAATACCTATAGGTATTGTATTATTGGTCTTGTTTCTAGTCATTTAAACATTTCTTCTAGCTATTTAACCAAAAGCTCCGTTTGACGAGCAGTATTTTTTCTTAGGAATAGGTCATTTCTGATTGCCTGAACAATATCTTTTGCGCGTTGGCACCTGGATAGGACTTGACCTTTCTCCTCTTTTTGAGCCCGAAGTGCTCCTCTTGGTCTTTTACCAAAGAGTCTCCAATTAACAATGTCTCGTCGCCATCTTCCACTGCCAGGGGGCAGAATCTGTTTATGGTGGTATGATGGTCCATCCCACCGAATTCTGCTTTTATCCTGTTTTTGGAAGCCTTCATCCCAATCTGTGAGTGCTAGCAGTACTCAAAGGTGGTTACTGAATTCCTCTTAAATCCCCAGTCCTCCCTTGTCCAAAATACCAGTTCCATGTCCGAGTTCTCTTACAAATACGTACAGCAAAAGCTCAGATTTTACAGCTAGAAATTGTGAACATTGTAGAGAACGGTGAGATTGAAGAGTCAAAGCCCTACTGTGGGGTTAAACAACAGATTATTCCTATTTCCCAATACATAATGGGTTTGGAGACCAGTTTCAAATGTCTCGGCCTTCAAGAAGTTTACAATTCTCACAAAGTTTTCAATGGAAATACCATTGGCAGATCTAGGGGCAATAAAAGAAATAAGATTGGATGTTTTCAATGAAACTATTAAAACTATGTTTTCACATTCCAATTCATCTCTACTCAAGGAAATACTTTCATTTTGCCATTTGGTCAAAGATTTACCAATTCAAGTACCTATGTTTCAGTCTTAGAATGGCCCCTCAGATGTTAAGCAGAATTATGACCCCTTTCTCAAAATGGTAAATGTGTTAGCCGTAGCGTTAGCCATGCTGATTATCATCTAATTTTCATAACCCCTATATTATTTTAAGTAAATGTCTAAATAGGGATGCTGAGGACTCTCCAACATGTAGATCTTTGCATTGACAATCTCTATTTAACTATGTACAACTCATAAAATTCTTGGTGGGATTCTTGATTGGCAATTTACTTTTGAGAAACACACACAGCCTGTTTCTTTTATAATAGTACAAAAAATTGCCTTATTGAGAAAGTAGTATTTTCATTGATGTCTATCCTTAGGAAATATTTTGATTCTTTCATTCTACCTCAATCCCATTGTGCTCTAATTCAAGAAGACGTGTGGCACTGCCGATAGGTGTTGGAACATAGCTCAGAGGCCATATGCCACAACAGGCGAGTGTCCTCCCTCTCTTTTGATGCATCCCTCAAAGATCATAGAATGAGGGGGGGGAGGAGAGAGAATTGTCACCACCTCTGTGAAGGTAGGTGAATTCTACCTCCCAACTAGGGTCTCTCTATAACTCTGATCCTATTGGACTCTTTAATTTTGTAGAATCCCTGCTAATACCTAATGGATTAGTTGCCCCTAGAGGGGACTTAAGCTATGACTTTGGCTATGGCCACCAAATTCGGTCAAGCACCCCATCTGGAGCAGTCATTAGTGCATCTGTAGGAAGTCTCGCTTGAGGTAGGAACAGGCTGTTTGTCCGATTCGTTATCCCTGATTTGGACGCTGAAACTTTGCCGTTTATAGAGGTTATTTGCCTTTTTTAAAAATGCCAGCTCTCATGGCAGTGGCTTGGATTAATTCCAGCAGTTTTATCCTGAATGGGGAAAACCACTAAAAGGTTGACTCAATGTCAGAGAAACCTCTCCACTCAGTCGGCTACAATTTTGCCACTTGTCTAAGAGACAAGGAGAAATCCCTATTGCAACTAGAGCGAGTGTTCTTGTGAACACTTGGGGGGGGGGGGGGGTGTTAGGCGTAGGCCGGAGCATCGCACGCTGTACTGGCAAAGCAACAAACCAATTCTGATAGGATAACTCTAGGTACATCCTTTGAGGGTAACTTAAGTGATAACCAGAGGTCAAAGTCACTGGAAGGAGAAAAGAAACGTAATGTCACTTTGCGTAGAGGATAAAGGCCGTATGGGGATCGTACTCTTGGGTCTTCTTATTACAGTATTCCCTCATTTGTGGCATCCTCCCATGGTGACGAGTGAAATTGATGCCCTCTCTAGTGAGAGTAATTCAGCATGCTATAGCTTGTATCGTGACTCAAGGAAAGGAGGGACAGTTTGTATCAGCAACATATACAGGAGAAAACTAGTCTTTACCAAAAATTCCTTCAGACAATTGAGAGTAACTAGGATCAATTGTCATTCGAGTCCTCGATAGGTTACTCAACAAATTAACATTCACGTTGATCACTGTCGAGACATGCAATCGGTTGCAAGCAACTGCCTCTGTAAAGGGAAGGAGAACCGTGTCCTCCAACTGCCTCTGTAAAGGGAAGGTGAACCCTGTCCTCCAACTGCCTTTGCTACAATGAGAGTTGGTCATGTCTGTCCGCTTCGGATTGGCAAACACTGGAGTAGCTAGTATTCTTTAGTGGATAATGGCATTACAGTGAATCTCCTAGTAGATCACTGTCAAGCAATCCATCAGTCGCAAGCGACGACTTTCAAAGGACACGATTGAGACGTATCTTCAATCACATTCGTCAGACAGGACTCCCACCGGAAGGTAAATTTCCTCCGATTTACGTCACGAATTCCCTCTGACGAGTTACCCCGGGGCAGAACAAAGATCCGGGTGTGGCCCGAATGGTTCATTGCTTTCGAAACTCGATCGGAGATGTTAGCAAACGAGACCTCCTTTTCCCTAACCCTTAGAAAATGCGAATACGTCTTGTATCTCCGTTCCACATTGGCAAAACTGTCATAAGCTCTGAATATTCCCTCTAAAGGAACTGACTTGCTTATGGGAAGATGGAGTTTAAGTATACGTATTTGATACTTAGACGTACGATCCAGAGAAGTTGGAGAGGGAATAAATGGGATGACGGAGCCGCCCCTTTGAGACTAGACTACAATGTCTGGTTACATGACAGTGGGTGGGGATTACAACCATCAAAAGAGAGAAGAATGTATTGGAACAAACTCCAATTGTTCTGTGTGATGCCCTTTCTACTACTCACAGGCATGCATCTGCCAGCCAAGGGTAGGTCATGTAGCTGACCTAGTAAAGCCTTCGTCAGGTGTAGCAGGCTTGATTTCAAAATGCAACTTTCCTGACTCAGGGTAGTAGTTCATGCAAGTCTGAGCAAAACATGTTTCAGTGTGTGAGCACCTATGTGGTAGCTCATGGAGTCGTTTGCGGGAATAATGTATGTGCAATGAAGCGCAACACCATTGCTCAAAAGGAAATGATTGTTGACTAGCTATAGCATTATGAACCTGAAAATGTTCGTAAGCCTATATAGCTAGCAAAGCAATCGGATCTCTATTAGTAGTAGGGACTTTCCTGCCCCTTCGACCCCTTCGAAGGGAATTCGCCATGCACCTTTCCTAGTGTTGGGTAGGATTTCTCTTGTGAAAATGAATAATCTCACGGGGTAGGATTATTTGCCTGGTCAAGTAAAGAACACAAACCTTAAAACAGGTTCCCAGGAGGAGGTTGGTAAGTAAAGTTGCAAACTCACTTGGTGAAGCGAGAGTTAGCGAACATTGGAGACACTAGTCAGGTTCCCAGATGCAGTTGGCAAGTAAGGTCTTGCAACCTTATTTGGTGAAGCGAGCGCTGGCAAACGTTGGCAAGACGAACACTGGCGAGGTGAGCAACAGCAATGCGAACGATGGCGAGGCAACCGCTGGTGAGGTGAGCAATAGCAAGGTGAACGTTGGCAAGGCAAGCAATAGCAATGCGAACATTGGCGAGGCAAGCAATAACCAGGCGAACGTTGGCGAGGTGACTGCTGGTGAGGCGAGTAGTAGCAAGGATAATCTTGGCGAGACAACTGCTGGTGAGGTGTGCAATAGTAAGGCAAACGTTGAGGCAACTGCTGGTGACGTGAGAAATAGTTGGGGAACGTTGGCGAGGTAACCGCTGGTGAGGCAAGTAATAGCCAGGCAAACGGTGAGGCATTCACTGGCGAGGTGAGCAATAGCTTTGCAAATGTTGGCGAGGTGAGCAATAGATTTGCAAATGTTGGCGAGGCACCCGTATGTTAGGTGAGCAATAGCAAGGCGAACATTGGCAAAGAGAATGCTGGTGAGGCGAGCAATAGCAAGGTGAATGTTGGCGAGGCGAGCAATAGCAAGGCGAACGCAGAGAGCTGTAGAACACTAGAGGCAAACGCTTGGAACTGTAGAACGTTATAGAGGCAAATGCTGGGAGTTGTAGAGCGTTGGCTAGGCAAACGATGGTGAAGTGAGCACTATCAATCCGAACTTTAGTGAGAACTCTGCCAAGTGCTGTTGACCGTTGCGAGGCAAGTGTTGGCTGGAGTTGTATGGACTACCGAGGCCGTGTGTACTTGAGGCAACAGCAAGCTGGACTTCTCTGCCTTATGCCCTTCTACCAGAGGAGGTACTCGTTTGCAAGGAGACTAAAGCTGTGCTAAACCTAAAGAACATCAGGTTCTTCCTCATGAGAAGCAGAACAGAGGCGTAGGTCCCGGCCTCATAAAACGCAACGAGCTTGGTTATGCCCAATGGACATGAAGCAGGCATAATGGCTGTAAGCAATTGCCACGAAGGGTTATCACCTACAAAACTCTTAAATGGGAGAGGGAATGACCGCAAACAGTCGGCAGGCATCACCATCTGTAGTTAAGACTCAGAAGGTTAAAGCTAACGAGACTTGGTGGGCCTTGGGGGGCACGTGGACAGTGTCCCCAGGCGTTGGCAGCACCACTCTTAAGAGGGGCATTGTATTCATGGATGTGAACAGCATTCATCAGCTAAAGGAGGTGCTCGGCGTAGCAAACTTTTATACCCCTTCAGCCTGCTGAGAAGACTGACTGAGGACGGGCATCATAAGCTAGAAGCTGTGAAACTTGACTGGTCAGTTTTTAGTTTCTCCTCGAAAGGATAGCCCACAGCAAACCCCTAAGGGGTACTCGTCAGCAAGTGCTCGTTCAACTACCGCAGTAGCATGAACGGGAATAGGAGCTGAAGACTACTGCTGGCATTCTCTGAAATAATGTCCACTGTAAAGAGAGCTAAAGAATACAATCTACCTTTAAATTTTTGTCCCATAAAAGAGCTAAACTAAATTTTGTATTTTTCCTAACCATACACATCCGAGTCCTTTAATAGAGTATGGTTTCATTTTAGTTATACTGTACAACTATTAAAGGACAATGATTTGCATTTGTGTAGGAACAAAGTTGTCATGGAAGTGGTCTACCTATGAATTTTATGCAAGACTAATGTTTAGGACCTGCAAAGCAACTTGGGCTATAAAAAAATAAATCACATTACAGAAAATTTATTAATGGAGTAGACCATTACATATGATACAGCATGTACATCACAGAACTGATAAATTGGTGAAAACTGTTTGTGCAGGGCTGGTTACAATCTGGAAATAAAAAATTTAAAAATAATCATTTCTGTACATTACCATAAAGACTTTTAAGTGCTTTGAAATTTTTACAACTTCCAAATATTATACAGTACCTTTTTACAAGCGCACACTATATATATATATATGTATATAAAATTATAATTCTGTAACCAACCCGCACCAGCCCACACGGTTTAAGGTTGACCCAGCTCCCCCATTCCTTACTGCAAAGATGTTCTCCCTTAGCCATTCCCCACGTTCTCAACTTACAAGCAGTAGTGGCAAGGCACTGTCTCTTGATCTTCAAGTGATACTTTTACTAAATTGAGGATTGTTACTAGTTATGTAGATAAGAAGAATTTTAATGTAAGGTAGAAAAATCAGAATTTTCCGTTAAAGAATTAAACAGCGAAAGTAGCAAGTGAACTAGTTTTTTTTTTTTCTACAGCTTGCAAGATTACGTGGTCAAGGCCAGAATGGTAATACTGTACTAAATTAGCTCTCTAAGTTATAATGGGGTGGCTACATGTTTTGAGTTGAGGGAAGTAAGGAACAAAGGTCACTGAAGCCAAGCCACCTCCACCCTGGCCAGTAACAGTAACAATTCTAGAAACAATGCTGGCAGAGGCTAGCTAACTGGAGCAGTTGTCCGTCGGACTGTTCACCTTAAGACATTAGGTAATAAAAAACCTTGGATGTTCAAATGGAATGCATCACTCCATTTTATACATATTGTAAAGATACATTTTTTTTTACATATAATACAGTTGAAAACGTCCTACGTACACGCTAGTGTGGCCTGGATGACAAAAGGTCTGGCGTTAAGGCATAAGGGACTAAGCCCCTAATGTGAAAACTATTTAAGGTAGTGGAAAGAGCAGTAAACTTTTATTCCTCGCCTTCTCTAATAAAAATATCACAGCATAAATCATGACAGAATTACCAGGAAGGAGAAAAGGAACACTAAAGGCCACAAAACTTCCCCTACTTAAACAGTACCTAGAAGGCAGCCCCAGCAGCCAATTAGCACACCTCAAGGCTAACTACACTAATACAAACAATACAAAAATTACACGAAACTTTTAATAACTGCTAATATCAACAGACATGGTGCAAATACTGCAACATTAAAAATTCAATGAGAAGTTTTAACAAGAATACATAGTCTGAATATATGAACACAATAAAAACTCCAGAGAAGCTAGTGCCAAGAATTGGGTGAAAAGGACCATGTCCGTCTACATCTAAAGCAAACAAAGGTTACAAATATGAAAATGTACATAGATGTACAGTAAAGACAACTGGGTCCCCTAATTCACTTTCAATTATGTAAATATGTTCAATTTTACAGTTTTGTTTTTACGTTAGTCAATTACAGAACCAAGAGTCAAGTTTTGGGAAAGAGAGCATTTCCATGGAGAAGTGTGAAAATGTTTGATTTTGATTCCCCTTTTTATTATTCTAAAGGCAAAGATTAGCATCATTATTAAACTTTTTAATGAAAACCCAAACCAAGAAACTACAAGCATGGCAAAATTACCAGAATTCACACTTCACACCTTCCCCGCAGGAACTGTGAGATCAAGACAGTAAATATTACGTTCAACTACTGTTAGCTTAAGACATATACAAAATACAGTTTACAAGAAAATTACACCTACAGTACATATGCAATATACAACTAGTGCTCAACAGGCAGGTACAGGCCAAGCTAAGATCTTGCTTCATAATCAATATGTACAATTTACTATACAGCAGTAACACAGCTCACAAGAATATCACCATGTGCTCTGTACAATATGGCGTTTACAAAAGGTACATCTTCCAAATGTACACATTTTCTGTACACTAATTTATTACAAAATGTTTACATTATAAGCCACAATATTGGCCTCCTCACAAAAAAAGTCAATAATATTCACAAATTTACAATTTGACAATGTTAGGTCTTTTGGCAAGGGCAGGAGGAGCTCTACAGTATTAACATGTGGAGGGCCTGTTCCAGCCTGTATGAGCTAAAGTACAGGGGTACAGATATAAAGAGAAAATTATATAACTGCTTTATAAAACCTTTCACCTTGACGACCAGCAGAAACAAAAAGAGGAAGAAGTACACACACATCAATGCACCTCCGTTCCAATTGCATTGCCAGCCAGGAAGTTTTTGAGCAGCAAGATGTTTACTAGCTCCTGAGGCAGACTTATCTGACGGTGGCATTCAGTATTATGATGGGAATTACATAATTACCCCTATCAAATAATTCTTAATATTCTCAAACTCTACCTCAATTTTTTTTCCCAAATTATGACGTCACCATTTTCGTATATGGGTACCGAAATTTATCAACTTTCCAGCCCTTGTGATAGAACCGTTGAGTTATTTTTAAGTCTTTTAAATGCAGTGCATGTGCCAATGTTTTATCCAACTTCACATTCCATATCAGAGGTGTTGGTTAATTTTTGACAAAATCCAGACACTGGTCAACATGTTTGCACTCAGGCAAAAGTAGCTGGAAATGTGCCTGTCTTGTGATGTTATTTACTTTTTATTACATTGACATTACAAACACACAAACAAGTAAGAAAATATAGAATATTCATTCAACTGTACAGATTTACAGTAATGCCCAATATTACACATTTCCTTTATATAAACAGTCGATACACTGTACACAATTTTACAATGCACTAGGCCGATATGAGCCATAGGCTGGACGAGGGCAGAGTCCCATGCCGCAATTGGGACACAGGCCAGGGCAGGCATCTCTCACACTAGACATACACATTTCTTACAATTTGCGAATAATATTTCACTCAAGATTTAACTGATATATATAAAGTATCAAGGGAGAAAGAAAAAAAAAATTAATTTTTTTGAGCCAACATTTGCCATCAAATATTTCTGGGCACTTGTTTCAAAATCCAATGTTAATGAACTAGTGATAACATGTTTTACTTGAAAATTCCCAATCATTCCCATCCACGCAAACATCCATGCTACCTTCCACACTATAAATCCCATACAACTAAACTACCATTGTTTGGCCTGCCCAGACAAACAAGGCTTCTAATTACTAACAATATACACCACTACTAATGTGAAAAAGAAAGAGAAATACAACTGTAGGAAGGTAACAACAATTACCAATTGGGTAAAAAGTGGCAAACGGCTATATTCAAGTTTTGAAATTGTTAGATAATTATATATATATTTAAAGTATATATATATATATTTATATATATACTGTATTTAAGAAAAGCTCACTACGGCAAAATCATGCAATAGCCACAAGCCCACAGTAATGAATAACATGCTCTATCAAACTACAAGAGCCTAGCTGAAATGTTACTATGCATTAAGGGCACACCAAAATAAGTTCTGAATTAATATATCAACTTTTCAAGTGTCAGTAATAAGCAGAATCCTTATAATGTTCATTGTCTTAATAAAATTATTTTTTAATCTATAGTGAACAAGGTATCTTCTACCCTGATGTAAAGTTTGTATTACAACTTTATTAATTTGAAATAAAACTGATATTTCCTTGTAAATATTATTATAACATTTTTTTTTAGAATGTAACCTTTTTACAGCATTAAAAATAAAGCAGCCCGACCATTCAATTTACAATCAATTTCCCATAAAAGATGAACAATTTCAAATGACAGTAATCAGGTTCAACTGATTTTGTGTTTCTTTACTTAATGGGCTCTAAATAAATCCAATATTAGGGCTTTATACACACATGTATAAGAAAAATTATGGTGCATTAATCTAGAGCTTCAAACCTATATATAGATATTTATATATAAAAAAGCAATGACGAATTGGCATTCTCCCTTGTATATCTAACTGATGGCATGTGGCAAGAGATGGTCACACTGTGGTGAAAGGCAGTTTTAAATTGGACTTGCCATGCTGGCCCCCATTGTATCTGGAGCATTCTTCATGAAGTACTTTTCAAGCTTGGCCAAGATGTGCTTCCCTGTTTATAAATAAACAAAATATGGAAATTCACAAAAATTAACATTTTGAATAAAGATGTAATATTCACATTTAAAGCCATACAGCCATGAGTATCTAAAATTGTCAAAAAATACATAGTTAAATTGTCAAAAAATACATAGTAACTAATATCAATATATAGTAATATAAAAACTTGTGAAACAAACATACCATAAGTATATTTCCGTAAAGTTGAAATGTGTGGGCGGATCTTGTGCATGAGCATCTTGCGCTGTGCAGGTTCAGCAACATCAATCATCTTCTGTACCACATAATTGGCATACTGATCTTTCATCAAGACCAGCAAGGAACTGTGAGCATTGTCACTGTACCCACATACCTGAAAAATATATATAATTGTGAATAAAATGTTGAAAATTAAAAAATCACATGGCAAATATATATTTACATTCACAATTAACATGTACCTACAAATCTAAAAGGCAACGTAATAACCTTTGGCTCATATTACGATTTTTAGCCAGTGCTAAAGATGAAGAACATCCTATTCTAATTATCATAATTAAGTTTATTCCTTTGAGATTCTTCAAGAAGATCTGAAACTTGTTTGGTAGGTAGTAGGTTGACCAGGGCACCACTAGCCACCTGTTGAGATACTACTGCCTACACATACACTTAATAATCTGGCCTATTATTTATATATTCTCCTCCATCCTCATACACCTGACAACATTGAGATTACCACACAATTCTTCTTCACTCACTGGCCACTTTCCTCTAGATAAGAGTAGAAGAGACTTTAGCTATGGTAAGCAGCTCTTCTAAGAGGACACTCAAAAATCAAACAATTGTTCTCTAATCTTGAGTAGGTGCCATAGCCTCTGCAACAGTCTTCCACTGTCTTGGGTTAGAGTTCTCTTGCTTGAGGGTACACTCAGGCACACAATTCTCTTCCTCTTGTTTTGATAAAGTTTTTATAGTTTATATAGAAGATATTTATTTTAATGATACTGTTCTTAAAATATTCTATTTTTCCTTCCTCACTGGGCTATTTTCCCTGTTGGAGCCCCTAGGCTTATAGCATCCTGCTTTTCCAATTAGGGTTATAGCTTAGCAAGTAATAATAATAATAACCAGACTTGCAGCCTATAAAACACGTAAAATTTTCCATATTACTGATTAGATAATCTTTTGGTGCAAATGTAGTCTCACTGCTCTGATAAAAAACTTCCTCAAATAATTGTAATATGAAACAAAATAAAAACCAATACAAGTGAACAATGAGTTTACCAGACAACAGAATTTTTTATCATTATTGACTTGTATGACAAACACAAAGGTGTGTTTTCAATAAAATTATCTATCGAAATCTGTTAGGTAAAAGATTACATATGATACAGAACATAGTAAAGGTAAGAGTACATATGATACAGAACATAGGAAAGAAAAGATAATCAATAAAAAAGTTAGATTCACATGCTCTTCTCTGTCATAAGGGCCATTATAACTTTGAATGTTGTTAATCAAGAAGTAAAACACACAGGTGTGCTTTTAATAAAATTATCAATCAAAATCAGGTAAGTAATAAAGATTACATATGATACAGAGCATAGAAAAGATAATCAGTAAAAAAAGTTTCATTCATGTGCTCTTCTTTATGCCATAAAGAGGAGCAAGTACCTTTAATAACTAAGTGCACCATATGAAGTGCACTAATGGCACTTACAAAAACAAAGTACCTGTACATGAATTTTTGACATATACAATACTGTCTGTGTCAGGGTCAGATCCATGACAATGGGCAGATCTTGACTTAGGACTTGAACCTCACTTACAAAATGTAATCCAATTTTCCCCTTCATTGCTGGAGGTTGCAATTACTTTCAATTTTTAAGTGATCAGAATCATAATTAAAGCTAAGCATTGGTCTTCATCTAAAAATAAAGTTTAAAAATGAAAAACCGGAATCAAGCTTATTAGCTTAAGACCAATTCCTTACGGCAAAATAAGATGTTCTAGCAAATTTATTTCTTGAAAACCCTACCAATCATCATGGTGCTGATATCATCTTTTGAATTGATTTATCCCTTTAGGATGAATATTACCTTACTGAGGTCGTCCCCTTGTTATATTATTAAAAGTGAAATGGAGACGATACTCTCATCAATTTTCCTTTATCTATAAATACCTCTCTCCACCCCAGCTGCAACTCGCAACAGTTTGCTAACTAGAATCCTAATTTACTAACTGGGTGAACAGAGGTATTCTCAATTATTGGGAAGTCTCCCAATTAAGCCCACTATTTTGAATTTCTTCAAATGAGGTCCCTTGGCTTTACCAGCTAGGGGTTCTATCGAAAGTGCAATGAGACAACAACATGAAAGTTATCACAATCAAATATTACCGTACAAACCTCTTCAATAAGCATGGCCCTCTCAGCACGGGTAGCATGTGTCACACATTTTTCCACAACATTTGAGGCAAACTTATGTTGTGAAAGTTTTAGGACTCCTCCTCTAACAACACCAACAATCTTGCTTTTATCTTCTGGTTTTCCATGTTCTGAATGAAAAAGAAAACAGTATAGTTCATAAGAAGTTTCCCCTAGTTTTTCAACTTCAATTCATTATATTAATTTCAAATGGAAATTTTACCAAATAAAGTCACTCTTATGCTTAGAACTTTCATCATATATGGCTAGTTTTTCTGATCAGCCTTAGTGTAAATTACTGTATCAATTATACATACATACAATATATATACAGTATAAATGTACACAAACACATAGAAATACAAAAAGACATCTCCACACATTCTATCGAGACTGCTTGTGGTTAATAGTAAATGAAGAAAAATGTATACAGTGTAGATGTCAACTATTTCCAAAATAAAACCATACCTAATACATGCTGGATGACATAATTGCCATACTGATCTTGTAATAACTGCTCTGTGTGTTGATGCAGTTCTTCAAGTACAGGTGAAGTCTGATCACCAGTACAGTGCTCCAAAATCCGCTGGATCACGCGACAACCATATGGGTGTGTTGACAATGTGAACACTTGCCCCTGGAAGGAAATTTTTAGTTTTTACTTTGCTGGATTTTTTTTTACAATTACTGAAAATTATTAACTTCAGACATCAATTTCTTTAACTTGTGATAAATTTCAGTTTGTCAGTTTATATAAAATATTTATTTCAAGGCTAAATAAATATGTCCTTTCTTTAATAATATAAAAATACATGAGCTTAAAAATAATTAAATTTGCTTCCACATCAAAGAATTCAAGGTACTTAAACCAAGCTTGAATTGAATAATTCATAAATCAGAAATGCCAACTTACCTGTCATTTTAAATACATAGATACAAAGACTCAATGATGTTAGAATTTCATATTTACCTGGAAGGCGTTGATGATGAATTGCAATGCCAAAGGGTCCACACACTCGATACATTTCTGAACAACATGGTTGCCTGTAAATTCAAAAAATTAATGTTAACAAGTACATTTCTTTAAACTCAACAAAAACTCCATAATCTAAGCACAATACCTAAGCATTTATATTAAGTTTACATGGGCTCAAATCTTACCATTTTGGTCTTTGACACATTTCAAAACATGTCCATCAAGCTCGCGTACAATGTCCTTTTGCTGGTCCTGAGTTATGCATTCTAGTGCTTTCTGTATTACTCTGCACCCATACATCTGTAATGCTAGCGGTAAAACATGGCCACGAATTTTGTTTGCTAGAACAGTCTTCTGCTCTGGTGTGCCAAACTCAAAGAACTTCTGAATAACATAATTACCTGCAGAAAAAGAAAGACATACCTATTACATACTAGCAATAAAAGTTTCTTTTTTAATTTCAATTCTATTTTAGATCAAGCAAAGCAGTTTGTTCATAAACGGGTTGGAAAATACCTTGTATAAAGCTTACCAAAAACATCAGTCATGAGGGAGTATGCTGCTGTAAGTATTTCATTAAAAACCATTTGTTTTTCAGCAGGTGTAGCCCGTTCTAGCTTTTGCTGAATAAACCTATAATGCAATAATTGGATTAGTTAATAGAATGAAAATACTTGCATAAACCTAGAATACAATATTTGGATTACTGTAATTATGTTGAAAATACTTCGGAAGAAGATTGTATACATTACTGTACATGCAAAGTAATTACCCAGCTCATCAGTAAGTATTACAGTAAATATAAAATTAAATTTCACATTAAGTCTATCTCTAAATTGTAAAATATTGAATAAGTGCTGTACTGCACAGTATTGTACTTCACATGGTAGCTTATTTGCAAATGCTTTGCAAGTGTTCGGTATGTGTTTGGGAAGCACGCCAATTTATATCGTAATAATCTGACCTAAGTCTAAAATCGCTTTACATTGGTTGCATAACTAATTGACAAGGTAGGGTGGGGTATTTCTGTACTACAGAGTTTCAACATTAATATTCAATTAGTGAGCAGTCAACTGAAGCCATAATACTAACCTAGACCCATGCTGATCCTGGCTAAATTCAACTATGTGGTTTGCCAAATCTCGTAACTGCAGATTTGGAAACCTGTTGTTGCGGAAGTCTTCTAAAAGACGAGAACGCCCTGTGCATTTATCCAAGCTCAAATTCCGCTTTAGAGGTGGGAACAGAGTTGAAGAACCACCCGTAAACATTCCATTTGTGGATCCATTTCGGAATTTTGCTTCTGCTCCAGGAGCTGCAGATATAACTCTGTTTCCTGACACTAGGGCCCCTAAAGGAAGCGCTGATGAGGTACTTAAGCTAGGTGGAGGCGTAAGACTTCCAGAAGTGAGGCCTATTGGCCCTGGAGAAGCTGTTACTGTGCCTAAAGCTCCATAATTGCTTGTCCACTTGCCACTTCGGAAGTCTTGAGAAAGTGGCGATAAAACGGATGTCGTTCGGTCTAAAGAATCGCGTCGTCCCATACTACTCCCTCCTAATCCTGAAAAATGAAATTGGTATTCATGTTTACTTTCCCTCAGTAGTATAAATTAGTCCATGCATGAAAAGATTTACTTGGATGATCAAGGCAGAAAGGGATCAAATACAGTACTTTTAATAATTCCATTTGAACTGTTGATGTACTATATTCAAGAGTTACTTAGTTATAAATTTGTTATTAATGGACTGAACTTACCACCACCTAAATTGCCAATAGCAGGGGATCCAATGGTGCCCAGGGTGCTATTGCCAAAACCTAGACTACTAGTTTGCAGACCCAACGAGTAGTTGTTGCTTGTTAGTGCATTGGAAGTCTGCAGGCCTTGCGAGAGGGAATCTGCAACAATGAGAAACGAACCACACGCTATAATCATCTATGAAGTAATACGGTAGGACACGATGCACTCTAACAACAACAAGATCAAGGCTATACTGTCTGGAGCATGAATTTTTTCATTAAATATTTACACAATTGTTTTGAAGCAAATCATCAATATTTACTACAGTACATCCTTGATACATGTTAGTAACCAGTAGGCTAAGTGTATTTTCCCTGGGTCTGTGTATTGTTATTAGTATCACAAACAGTCAAAAACTTAGTACATGCAAATGATACTGGTCAGTTTGTATGCGGTCGTAATGTACGAAAATTAGTTAACATGACTTGTGTAACGAGTTTTTGAATTTGAAGACTTATCAACAACTGACCAGTGACCTGATTATTATTACTGGGAGGTGGGATGTTAGCTTTCACAGCAATTCCAAAAAACCAAATTCTCAAGCATGCATACCAGCAAGTGTGTTCCCCGTGAAGGTCTGGCTGTTGTTCAGACTCGGAGTTTGGCTGTTGTTATATAAAGAAGCTGGTGGAGTTCCAATTTGCGGAGCCTGAAAATATGAAATTTTAATGAAATATTCATAAAGTGCATATTATATTTTTTTATTCACTATGATTTCATTTTAGGAATCAATTTTTGGGATTATGTACCTGATTACTTAGCAGACGCATGTTGTTAGCAGCAGCAGCCTGAGCGCCATTAGCACCATTAATTAAAACTGGTGCTGGTGATACTAGCCTGACAGGAGCTCCATTTCCTACACCTCGTAGATTGCCCATTAACACCGCCCCATTTTGGTCATAGTAGGCTGGTATTACCTGCTTCAAAGGTGAAAGAAAATGCTATTAATTGAAAAGCAAATCAATCATCTACATGCTTTGAAATCAATTTCATTTCAATCTGATGATATGTTCAACAAACTGTCTATAGTACACACCTGATATTGAGATAGTGGTCCTTGCATGTTTCCAGCAGCAGCTGCAGCCGCCAAATTCCCATTACTCTGGCTAGTAACTTCGTTGGTCTGTGATGGAGAATTAGGTCTTCGAGGTTGTCCCCCAGGACCCTGTTGCTGTATAATGTTTGCTGGGTAAACTCCCCAGTGTACTCCATAGTACTGAGGAATTACAGCTGTTGGACCTAACACACAAGACAAATAGTAAACATTTACATTCCTCATAATGTTTCAATTACAAAATAATTCATGAAACTTCAAGTAGACTCAACAAATATAGCAATTGGGAATTGCACATAGAAGATATTACAGTACGTTACTATTTTTTTTAAAAGAAAATAAAAATGATGCTCAATAGGCTGATGCATGCTTATAAATATTTTTTATACAATATAAGCAGAAGCACAGCATGCCAGGTATGTTTTATTAGGGAAAATAAATAGGTTACTGTACATGGATATAAAAAACTGCCGATGTCAATAAATATATTTGTACAGTATGTTTAATAAATGTTGCTTTGAATACAGTAGGCTTCAGTACTTCATAAAGTAAAATATTGGCTGTTGCTGTAACGTAAACATATCATCAATCGTCTAGTTTCTTTGAAATTGGCAGTTGCAAACAAGGGTTGTAATATGATGAAAGGTAGGTTCATTGCCAGCTTGTTGTGCATCAATAAGAAATGGTGCAAGTTACACTCTTAATATTTCACTTGCTTCTTACCTGTAATTAAAGTGCCTACGTAAGGCTCTTGGGCGTTGATCACATAAGGCGCGCTGAAGGCTGCTGCTGGAGCCGCTATGCCTGCATTATAAGGTGAATTTGTAATTTGTTGTAAGATAGTTTATAATTGTGTAAGGATTACATTTTTGGTAAATTAAAGGGAAGCAAAAATTTTTATCAAATATTTTTTCAAATTAGAATGATGACCTCTCCAATATAGATTGTAAAATTGATTACAAGACTAGATTACCTTTAAAAAGTTTAGACAAAAATTCATGATAATAATTGGTGGTTTACTTTGTCACCACCCAATTGTATTATTATTATAATAATAATAAAAATCCATGAACAAGAAATGGCTTTATTGGGAATGTTCTTTAGACTATGTTCAACATACAGTACTGTACACTCATTTATACCTATGTACTACAGTATTGCAATCAAAAGTTTCTTTACCCCACCTTGTCAAGAAGACAAAGCCAGAGGGGAAGAACTGGGCATCAAACCTATGCTATAATACTGTACTACCAGTTTGACAACCAATTGTCAGATAAATTGTTTCCAACCTATTGACCTACAACCCCACCTCTCTTTTATATATGAATTTTCAATATATTTATGCAGTATTTATCTATTAATTTTCAACATTATTTCCTCCATACCACCTATAGGAGGTAATAAAATTTGATAGTCTACAAAGCCATTTTTTGTACCAACGTGAAGTAATGTTTACTGTACTTGAAACTACTTCCTTTCCATGTTGGCTATCGTACTGCCGTAAAGTACGCTTTAATAAAACTACTTCCTTTCCATGTTAACTATCATAATACAGTGGCTTTATTGGTGATATGGTGTCATACATTTCGGAACTGTGTAATTCTTATTCTAAGAATCCATCCAGATACAAAATTTTTAGTTTTAGGCTTGCTCAACTTTTTTCATGTCAAAAAAAAAAAAAAAAAAAAAAAAAAAAAAAAAAAAAAAAAAAAAATACATAGTTAACTACTGCAACAACACTTTTCTCCTTAATTATTTGCAGTCATCAACCTGGGCATATCTGAAGCAAACCTACTGAAGGGAAGTTTTACCACCAGTATTAGATTAATCCCCCCCACAAAAATGTGGCAAAACTTAAGGAAAAAATCAGCCATGTCATAGAATTTACACTAATGTTATAATCCTAAACATTGACACGCATTGTACTACGTTGTTTCCTCTACAATATATCACCTTTAAATAGTAGAGTACATGCATGGAAAATAAGATAGTGACGCATGTTCAAAAGTTGATACATCAACAAGGGTCGATCTAAAAGACCTCCCCCCACCCTTGCCTTGAACAGACTCAATACGTTGAACATAATACCAGCTTACTTGCTAACCCCCTCTCTTTCCTGCTATAGATAAAACTATTGAGAGAGAGAGAGTGTGTGTGTGAGAGAGAGTGTGTGTGAGAGAGAGAGTGTGTGTGAGAGAGAGAGTGTGTGTGAGAGAGAGAGTGTGTGTGTGTGTGTGTGTGCGCGCGCGCTTGTATTCAATAGGAAGCCAGTTCTTTACCACTGACAACTTTCTTTACACTGTAGAATACAGTAATTTTGAATTGTGACTACATTGCAGTACTGTATTGAATTATAACCTGAGAAACAATAACACTAGCAATATTCATGACATTATAGACAGCAAGAATCATTATATAATGTACAGTGATTTAAGAGACCCAAGGAACTGAGCCTATGATATAATGAAAATATATGCCATGAGGGGTCAACTTGGCACTGAACCTGATACAATAGTACAGACTTTTACCACCAACTATAAGAGATATTTTCATGCCAATTACAGTGCTCCCTCTTTTCATGGGGGGGGGGGTAAAAAGAGAAACCTGCGAAGAGCGAAAATACGTGTATATTTGGTATCCTTACGTCAATGAACTCTAGCTCCCCTATCATTATTACCAGCCAAGCTACAACCCTAGTTGGAAAAGCAAGATGCTATAAGCCCAAGGGCTCCAATAGAGAAAAATAGCACAGTGAGGAAAGGAAATAAGGAAATAAATAAATGATGAGACTAAATTTACAATAACTCATTCTAACACCAGTGACGTCAAAATATATGTCCTATATAAACTATTAACAACGTCAAAAACAGATATGTCATATACTGTATAAACTATAAAAAGACTCTTGGTAACAGCTGGAATAAAACTTCTAGAATACTGTGTAGTATTGAGCCTCATGATGGAGAAGGCCTGGCTATTAGAATTAACTGCCTGCCTAGTATTACGAACAGGATAGAATTGTCCAGGACGATCTGAATGTAAAGGATGGTCAGTTATGAAAAATCGTATGCAACGTGTATAATGAAATAACTGAACGACGGTACCAAAGATTAATATCTAAATCAGGAATAAGAAATTTAAGAGACCCTAAGTTTCTGTCCAACAAATTAAGTTGAGAATCAGCAGCTGAACACCAGACAGGAGAACAATACTCAAAACAAGGTAGAATGAAAGAATTAAAACATTTCTTCAGAAGTGTTAGCTAACTAGCTAACAACTGTGTGTGTGCCTAAAACCACAAATAATGCACTACTGTATATTGTTTTCAAGAAGTCCACTAATGGTATTGTATGCAATTTTTTATTTTAGTAATAGTATAATACAGTACACTACTCTACGTACAAGTTTCTATTTTTACATACATTCCTTATAATAAACTATCCAACAGATATGATGTTAAGGAAAATTGTATCATGGAGCACATAGCTTTGAGAAAAAAAAAAAGATGACCAAATCAACTAGGGTACAGTTTATTACCACTGTGAAGAAAATTTCTGAAACTTGACTTTTAAAAACCCCACAACTAAAATTATCAGGGGTAGAAAAGTAGGAAAATCACACATCCTTGTGTGACCCTCAATGCCATAAAATGGCTTTAGGTCCAAATCCTAAATCTCATTTGATACCTAACTAAAACATTAAATATGGCCACAGTGAAATATATATAGTTAGGATAAACATATGGACCGTAGCATCTTTAAAATTAGTCGGATCCTAATTATAATTAAATATCAATCAATGACATAAGCAAGATACTCTAAATTGGAAATGGAGTAGTTATTTAATCGCCAATGTAGTTTTAAATGTAATTAAGTAAATAGTATAGTAAAAGGTACTTTAATAAAACATAAGCCATAATGGCACAGTCAGTACTACTGTTTAAAGAACATGTGTCAAATATAAGCATGTGCCTGATGATAAACATGGCTTTACCATCCCCTAAAAGGTCAAACGATTTACCAACAGCATTGCTAAATCCACATATTTATGATTTCATTTTCAATTGAATTCATTGTTCCAATTTTGCGCTTTTTTTCAGTTCAACATACGCTTACAAAATAAATCAGTATCACTAGCAGGGTAAGAATTGCATTTTAAATTCTCTGTATATATCCCACACAATTAATCTTTGGTAAAAATAAGGAACAGAAAAACAATAACATATTTCATTATCGAGATTCATTCCTAGACTCGTCCTCTAGCACAGAGAAAACATAATTAACAGGATGTAAGACTAAGTTTTCTAACTTTTCTCCTTTGTAAATAATTTAGTTACTCGGTTATGTATTAGACATAGGATATGTACTTAAGATTTCACTGTTTTCACTAAAAAAAAATAATCATAATAGCATCAATGCATTAAAGTTGAAATGAAGAATTTCTTGATTATGTGAAGTTTAAATAACACATTAACAAATTCAAATATTCTTGTCTTTAGAATTAGACTTTTGTGAAAGATTGAAAAAAGCAAATCAGACAATGGCTAGGTTAAGTAAAATTTGGATCAAATCGCCTGAAATTACATATAAAAATCAGACTATATATCAGTTTAGTGAGATCGGTGTTACTGTATGAACACAAGTCGTGGTATGATAATGAAAATCTCCAATAGATTTAGATTTGAGAACAAAGCCCCCTAAAGGATATTGGGAGTCAAATGGCAGAACAGGATTAGAAATTAAATTATATCAGATTCCTCAAGTGCCCCATGTGGATGAGATCATAGTGAGGGGTAGATGGAGATGGTTTGGTCATGCTCTTTGCACTCCCCAAAAGATTAGTTCACCAAACATTTAACTGGCCACCAAAAGGCACCAGAAGAGTTGGAAGACCAAGGCCTACATAGCTGAGGACTATGAGGCAAGAAGTAGGAGATTATGAATAAAGAAGTATTGAAATAAAAGCTCAAGATAGAGACTACCGGCGAAATCTAACCAAGCCTTAGCATCAATAGGCGAAGGAGAGAATGATGATGATGATGATGATGCTAATGTCTGTTACTGCTTAAGAAATAATTTCCAAAAATTACCCTCAAACTTTGTTACAAAAAATATGGTAACTAGAACAGAGAAATGGATGTTTTAAGTTTGTTTCAATACCATCATACATTTATCTTTATATGAATGTTTGGGTAGCCTATATCACACCCAGATGCATTCCCAAAATATCCTAGCATCTACTTAACATGCTAGTATTCTTAAATAACGGCATGTAAGCTAGACAGTGTCTCTACCCATGTGCTTAGGTTATATTGATGAGTAACATTTAGTCCCCTTAACTTGAGCTCTATCTATCACCTTTGCATGTTAAAACATACATCGTTCTGGACATTTTCATTCTGTTGGATTAAAGATCAAGTCAAGGTCTTCAAATTCTGACAATGAATGTTTGGTATATTAAAAGTCTTTTACTTTCCTTTTTCTTCACCCCATCAGGATTAAAGAGAGAGAGAGAGAGAGAGAGAGAGAGAGAGAGAGAGAGAGAGAGAGAGAGAGAGAGAGAGAGAGAGAGAGAGAGAGAGAGAGAGAGAGAATGCCACAAATCCTAATTATACTCTACAATTGACAACCAAAGGTACCGTGTGTCCTACAGCACAACAATATTTCCTAATTTCCTCGGCAGTAAAACATATCCATCTTACTAAAGAAGAAATCTGGAGTGATAGTTATAACCTCAACAACCCCGGACGGATATGATCAACTTCAACCTCCCCCCCAACAATACTGGCTATACTGTGGTCTAATTTTGGTTGTAATAACCAATTTGGTAAATTGAAGAGGCCGTTCCTAGATAGTTAAGGTAGTCATTATATGGCCGCACTATCACCGTAAAGTCATATGCGCACTGCCATACACCTTAAGAGATACTTATTGCCAGAGACCCTGATAAAAAATAAGTTCACATCTATTATTTCTGGCATAATCGGTAGCTTATGTTACTGCATCTTATAAGAAGCAACTCTTATTCCTTTGAGTAACACTATACAAAAAGAGTTATGAATATTCTATAAAGTTATTGAAATGCTTTTAAGGGTTGCCTTGAAGTTATGAACGTTGCATGAGGCTAGTTTTAATGTCATTAACAACGCGTGTGTGTGTGTGATTATTTCATAAACTGGCGCAGTTGCCTTTATTGAATTTCAGTACAAATGACAGCAAGCTGATAACTAATTACGGTAGACAGTATCTCGTGAAACTAAAGACTTATTCCAAATTACTTGCTGTCAATTACCAATAACTATTCTAGGGATAATACACACTCGAGTTGGCAAAAAAAAAAAAAAAAAAAAAAAAAAACAGCGAGCTAGAAAGGGTTTATTATTATTACTTGCTAAGCTACAACCCTAGTTGGAAAAGCAGGATGTTATAACCCCAGGGGCTCCAACAGGGAAAATAGCTCGGTGAGGAAAGGAAACAAATTTAAAATAATTTAAGAAGGGCAACAAGGTTAAAATAATTATCTCCTAAATAAAGTATAAAACCTTTAACAAAACAAGAGGAAGAGAAATAAGATGGAATAGTGTGCCCGAGATATTTGAATAGTTCATTAGAATAAAATTTATCCATAACGGAGATAGGGCAAACGAAAAGGCACTATCTTGGAGTGCAATTTCTTAAAATCCCCCATAAATGTTAAGGCCCAAAATTTTGTGCCTTTTCAGAATTGGAATATGTAAGATGAGTCATATGGCAGTGATAGACTCTGCAAAACTTTTGTTCAGCAAATTATTCTAAAAAATGCCTCATATGACTTGTGTACCGGACGTGTTTCATAAACGTCCATACAATGGTCCTGCTATTGCGTTTTTACCTCTCGCTCTCTCCCACAATGATAATAAAATAACCTGTGTGTGCCATCGCATTTTTTAGTTTGAATTATTTTGTCATTCTTGCTCGCAACTGCTAGTATATAAGCTCATTATCTGTTGAATAAACTTTAACTTGCATTCACCTAGCGCCTCTGTATTATCTGACGAGGACGAAAAAAAAAATTCCGGGAATAGTTTAATGAGCAAAGTCAAGCTCTCTCATATAAGACTAGTTTCACCATTCTATTCTAAGTTTGAAAAAATAAAATCTTGGGCACACAATACTATATGACCTGCCAGATTTAAACCCCAGGATTGCGCAACTTATGCCATCTCATTTCCGTTATGGATGGTTTATTATAATTAGCTATTCAAATACATTCCACTCAATATTATGGATACATCCTCTCCAGCTCTGACAAGTAGTTATGGGGATAAGAAAAAAATCATCTTTGTATCGATCGTCCGGGAAAATTTGGGAGGTGCCGGATGTCTAGCTTTCCGTTATACTTAAATATGACAAGCCAATCTTATCCAAGTTACTAAATACAACTAATTAAGGATGAAATTTGTGACAGAGGAATAAATGAAACCATCTCTAGTTTCGCAAAAGGGGTGTAACTTCATGTATCATCCATTGCAAAACTGCAAAAATAAAGAGTTGGATTGATATCTTGAGAAATTTAATAATGAAAATAAAATAATACTAGACTATATATTTTATCAAACGCAAATAATATACGACTAGAACATTCTGAGATAGCTTATGATACTACCTTATGAGTGATAGCTAAAAAGGACACTGAATATTAGAAAGGCATATTCATCCAGTCCATTATCTAGTCATATAATTCTGGTGGTTCTGTTAACGCAATTAGCGCCAACACCTCCCCCCCCCCGGGTTTCAATGTTCCTAGCCTCAGTTGTCACTCATGATACACATTAACCAACAACGGCCACCAAAACGCATACAAACACCGACTGTTATTCATCTCATTCCTATATTCAGCTTTTATCCACCCACTCACATCAATGCACTTCACAAACTACCAAACTTTAATCCTGTCAAGCGACCGGAAAAGACACCAAATTGTAATGTTCGTTGTTTAATATTTCCTAAAGGGAGTTAACTGCAAAATTAGAGATAACAGTGACTGGTCAATATAGTCAAAACACACCCGTCTCCTTAGCGCGATTATACTGATCTAAAGAAATAAAAATACCTCATTTTAGAAGAGTACTGGAATGGGCAAATTAATATCGGGATTACATTTGCTAGGTTCTACATTTCATGTCATATATATGATGGAAAATAAATCTTCAATGCGCAAAAAAAAAAAAAAAAAAAAAAAAAAAACTTTGTCCAGCGAGCGGCCGTGTATAAAGAACTCTGGATAACGTAAGTGGCACGAGGGGGAATGAATGGGCGACAGGGGAAAATAACCTAAGAGAAAAGAAGCCCTTGAGGCTGCAAGACCAAAATGAACGTCAGGAGACGCAAGGGGGTCCAAACTTGTTGACTTTACGGGAAGCCAAGGTTTAGAATGATACGAAATTGCGAAGGCCGTGTTCCCACATGAACGTGGAAAAAAAAGGAAACCCGAAAGGAACAAAAAAAGATTGGAAGCATACGCAGCAACCATCTTTTCCCAGTTTATTTTAGACAGTTTCGATAACAGAAGCGGTGGGCGGTGATGATAAAAGTCCACATCGCTCCTGATGCAAACCATATTCGCCCTCGGTTGACGGCACGAGGATGTGATGGCAGCGCCCGGTATTCGAAATGCCAAGGAAAGGTGAAAGAGTAAGTGGACGAAGATGGATGACATTATGGAAAGGGTACCAAAAGCATTCCTTACAATTATAAAGGGTACCAAAAAGGACAGTAAAAACCACGTTTATGCACTAACGCTGGCACTGCGCAAAAACATTTGTTACTTTTCATGGATTCAAGTCGACTTTATTATTGGCTAATGTAACGTGTTCGCCTAGCATTCGTATGGCAGCAGACCGATCCCCGCCAAGGACCGTGAGTTTAAGCTGTTTACTGGGGAAGCCAGTGGCAGTGACTGGGCACCACAGTGGGGGGTTGAGCTTCCCGGCTGACGTTCTGGTGATCACCTATTTTGATGAAATTGGTACTGGAACCCGATACCTTTAACCAACTATATTTAACAGGGCAAATACTTCGCCTGATATTCAAACAGGAAGTGAAAATCGGAACTGTCACCACGCCCAACACCCTCGCACCAAGGACCACCCTTCCGATCACAGCAAAGTTTGTTTGAGAGTTAATGTCCCTGTTATATGTGACAGGGATACTTTGAGATAATAGTTTATGCATCGTGTTATTCGGGTTTTGTTTTGTTGTCATTTTGAAGCTATCTTTAAAAGGTAAATTTCAACCAAAGCCACACAACTATTCCCCAGTATTAATTCTATAGGAATTAACGTTCCCTTACATAGTCCAATCCCGAAGTAACTACAATGTGTGAATTAAAAATTGTGTGCACCCAAATTTCTAACCGCTACAATTTTAAATAATTATTGCACATCACACCAGAGATTGTTCTTGGACAACTATCCGAGAGAGAGAGAGAGAGAGAGAGAGAGAGAGAGAGAGAGAGAGAGAGAGAGAGAGAGAGAGAGAGAGAGAGAGAGAGAGAGAGAGTCTACTTGAAGTATAAGGACCATATATAGTAATTAATTTCCTAGAGTATCATACCATAGGAAACGTATAAGTAGTTTTGTGTGTGTTAAGGCTCACGTTGGTCATGTACATAATTTGCTACATAGTGAACATATGCTTTATAGATCTTAAAGAATTATTATTACTACTACTTGCTAAGCTACAACCCTAGTTGGAAAAGCAGGAAACTATAAGCCCAGGGGCTCCAACAGGGAAAATAGCCCAGTTAGGAAAAGAAACATGGAAAAATAAAATAGTAACATTAAAATGAATATTTCCTGTATAAACTATAAAAACTCCAACAAAACAAGAGGAAGAGAAATAAGATAGAAAAGTGTGCCCGATTGTATCCTCAGAGAGAGAGAGAGAGAGAGAGAGAGAGAGAGAGAGAGAGAGAGAGAGAGAGAGAGAGAGAGAGAGAGATATTGAGATTTGTAAACATCGAAGAAAAAATAAAGTCTAAGGAATAGGAATAGTAGTAACATCACTATCGTGTCAGTATGAAATCTTATGACAACTACCTTCGATGAATGTGAATTATGAAGCAGCACGACCTCCTAAGCGATGTAGTGAGGTAAAAGAGAAACCAATGAACAGAGCAACAACGCATGCATTGAAATGAACCAAACACTGGTGGGCCTTAGGGAACGTCGCACCGAGTCACGTAGATTACATCAAATATTCTTTCAAATTGCCCCTCTGTCAATTTGACTATCCCTGAGTCTTTCAAATCCAATTTCAAATATTATCAACGAACCCTAGGCAGAATAAAGGGAAGCAGGACGCACAACTAGTACATTTCTATTACTATTTAATACAATAAAACAACCTCACATACTCATACATATAGGATGAATCCTTAACCTACAGGCGCTACTTTGTATATATATTCATGATTCGCATTTACAATTACACACGTAAACGTTTTGAAGGTAATCAGTTCATAAATATTTTGTGTATCAAATGAGTTGTAATAATTATAGTACTTCTGAGAGGTCTTAATTAAGTGATCTGGTTGCTGGAATAATCGCAAGTGTGTAATGTAATAAACACACATATACAGTATATATATATATATATATATATATATATATATATATATATATATATATATATATATATATATATATATAAATGTGACAGACACTTACCCTGTTGCTGAGCTGCCTGGGCAGCAAGATACTGCTGCTGTGCCAATAACTGAATTTGCTGATGATTGGGGCCGCTTTGTTGTTGTTGAGCATTTCGGAACAACTGCTGAAATAAAAGAGAAAAGATGTTGAGGAAACAAATATAACTGATAAGCAAGTACGGATGTAAAAGAAAGAAAAAAAAGTTATTTTACGAGCTAATGTTTATTCTATTACACTATTACACCCTTTAATAACTGTCAAGGTATCTCACATTGGTATTTACTCTCCTTTAAACTTTTCCAAGACAAGGTATTCAATTCATACCACAATTAATATATATATATATATATATATATATATATATATATATATATATATATATATATATATATATATATAGATAGATAGATAGATATATAGATAATGCACTACCAATAGTCCCTGACCATCATAACAACATTAAAGGCAAACTAGAGACCAAACGCTTTTGTTACCTTCTTCAGCTTGGGTCCGTCATAATCAATGAGTGACTTGGTTATGTCCAGATGAAAGCTGTATTTCTTCTCTTTGAGCTTCATGTTGTTTGATTCGCAACACTCATATAGCCACGGAGGTAGTGAACAGGGGGGTGTGCGAGTGAGGGGGGTGGAAGAGGAGGCGAATGAGAATGAGAATCCTGGTCTCACCACTCTCTTTATTCACTCTCACACCAACTTCCCTTATTATAGGTGGCCCTTGGACATCAACTGTCTCCTTGTCGACGTCAACATGGTTCTTTATTTAATAATCATACCACCACTCAGGGGTAATAAGTTCATGAGAATAAGCGGTTTATTCCATATCACCGAGATCACTCCATATTCATTATCACCAAATATCTCTTGTGATTAATATGAATATTCTCAAGGTGTGCAGTGCTTCAGCACTTCCTTATCATAACAAATGCTACTAATGCTAACATCCAAATGTTTCTTAATTGAACTCATCAATAATGTTTCACATTTTCATCAGCCGAGTTCCACAAAAAATAAATATACTGAAATAAAGTGGTGTAATACGTTACTGCCTGAAGATACATCACTATTAAAATCTAAGATTCGAAAATATAATCATGGAAGAAATAATCCTAAATAACGTTAAAGACAACCGATTTCGAGGGTACTATACTGTATATGTCCAGTGTCTCCCCACAAAAAAAAAAAAAAAATAGTCAGCAGTGGTAGGAGCAAAGGTTTCCAGCAGATAGTGTGCGCGCGTGTTATCTAAACGCCTCACGTATCATGCTGCTGGTTCATTCCCCAAGAGGCTTCCCAACCTCCTATCTGTTTCTGTTGGATACTCCAAAACTGGTCTCAAGTCAAATTTCCAAAAGTTACAGGGCAAGGATAAGTCTCTAGCGGTCTCTTTTCTCGGCCTTCAGGTCGGAGAAAAACAAACAAGTTGTGTTTATGGAGGGGGAAAGTAAAGTACAAGTACTTCCTCATTCGAAATCACTTTATTAAATTTCCATCTTTAATATAAAAAAAAAAATACCCACAGTAATATAAATGCACAAGGCAAACCAACAAGGATACGAGCATAAGAAACTGCTATAATAAACTCATTTTGATTCTAATGCAAAGACCTGCATGAAAATCTAACACTACTGACACCCCCCCCCCAATAAAAGTTAAAAGATATAACAGCACATTAATGCAGTAGAAGAAACCATTGCTATAAACTGAATATGTAAAAAAAATCACCATTACCTACGAAAACTTTCACAAATTCACTTTCCACAAACACTAATACAAAGGCTTGAAACAGTCCTTTACTAGGCCATATACACACTTCACCGGATCCGACTTTAGTCCCCGAAGGATTATTCACACTCAGCGCCACAACTATTCAAATCCCAAAATGGAGAGTCTGGGTGCGGACGTGTTCAGTGTGATGATAGATCGCAAGTCAATGAAAAGGTGAGAAAGCGTCTTAATAGACAACTGGTCTTCAGTCCACCTGGATTACAATTCAGTCAAGCGAAAGAAAAATGACCGAATATTTATCTTTTATTTATACTTAACATGTGATTTAAGCAGATAGTCATTTTCACACAAACTTGAACATATCTACAATCTGTGAATGTAAATAACCTAAAAGACTAATAAAGTTACCATTTGGAAAGTGCAGAAGACCATTCAAACCCCTCTCCAGACCTCTTACTCTCAAATAAATTACGTTTACATGCTATCTAAAAGGTATCACTTGAATAATTTAAAACGCCGTAGGTATTTAAAATAATTGGGGCATATATAAAACTTAAAACACATTTTAAACTCAATTTCCAGAGAGAGAGAGAGAGAGAGAGAGAGAGAGAGAGAGAGAGAGAGAGAGAGAGCAACACATGCTTAAGGAGTGTGGATACAGAGCAATATATAAAATCAATTATGCACGAGTAAAGTGAAATCATCAAAATAAAAAGAAACATGCAGAAATGTGGCATGAATGTAAGTCGTCGGCAGTTTTCATTCAATTACCATCTAAATTCGCAAAAACATAGGATTACAAGCAGTTTTTAAACTTCACATTTTGCACTATCTAAATACTGTATTATTAGGTTTTAATGGAAATAGCAAGAAATCTTCACCAACAAAATAGTAGCCACAATGGACGCCTTGTCTACTTTCTCATTCCGTGTCGTCTTAGAGACCCTGGGGTCCAATAAACCGGTTTATGTAGATGATGACGTTCCCCCTAAAGAACCAAATGTATGATAAAAAAATAGCTACCTTCAAGAACCTTAGTGAGAAAAATGCTACGACTTCTAATGAAAGATCAGTTTCTCTGAAGACATTTTATCTATGGAGACAGAGGGTACTTGTCTACTTCACAGTAGAACCCGTCTTCACCAGGTGTTGGCAAAACCTTTATTCAAATAAGCATAACCAAGGAACTTTTCACCCGATCGTAAAAGCCGACCTTTATATAGTCACAAGAGAAAACTAATGTAACTTGCAGTATGTGACTCGCCTTCTAAAAGGCATCGTACTTTCAAGCCCATAAAACTGACCACTATCTTTGGGATGGCTGGGCCCCTTCATGGTATATCGTATGTCGACTTTTTAAAAATGAAATATTTTCCTCTACATGTCACAAGGTAGACATTTGAAGTATTTATATATTTATATATGTATGTATATATATATATACATACATACATATATATATATATATATATATATACATATATATACATATATACAGTATATAGTGTGTATACATTCATACATACAAAGAAGAAGTAGACGAGCGTTCGATTATAAAGATAATTAAATTACCTCGCCATGAAATGACGTTTGGCAAAGTTAACATTAACACTAATACATCAAAATTCAGGTACGAAAGAAATGAATTTTCTACTGATTATGTCATTTTCCCAAACGATTTTGCGTTACCCAAAACGTCAAGCTAGTATTAAAAAATCCAATGTATTTTCTCGATAGTTAGATAAATGGGTATGTAACTTTTTCAAATGTTAATTAATAGTAAGTATGCCTGATCGTGTGCGTGTACACACACACACACACACACAGTGGTAAAGAAAACGTTAAGGGGAAGAAGAGGGAAGATAAAGATATCGAAGCTTTAACGACATGACTAGATGAGGGGCGTATAACACTCAAGAAATTTGAAGGCGTTTCCCCCGAAAAAATTGAAATAAGGTTTCGAAGACACTATTTCTACCCTAAGAATATATATATATATATATATATATATATATATATATATATATATATATATATATATATATATATATATATATATATATATATATGACAAACGATGGGCGTGAAACATCAAGATATTTGAAGAAGTTTCCCGACAAAATTGAAGTAAGGTTTCTAAGATCCTACTTCTAAGATATATATATATATATATATATATATATATATATATATATATATATATATATATATATATATATATATATATATAATAGAATCGAGTATACACTTTAAGAATTACAAAGACTATAGCAACCTTTGTAACCACGATTCGACTGGCTAATCCAGCAACGTATATAATAAGCCACTGCCCAAAAGTTTTCTGATTAACCACACATCTCCGAGAGACCTGAAAACCCAATCAGGATTGTGGCCCCCTCCTCGGGGGGAAAGAATTAAGAACTTAATAATACCTAAAGCCACTAGCATCAGACAACTCCTCCTTGACGTATCAATCAGCTGTTTCCTTCCCCCCCCCCCCCCACCTCTCCTGTCATGCACTCACTCCATGGCTGTCATTTCCTGCCAAGTCTTCATCGAACACGACAACGTCCTACAAATACACAAACACAATACGTCCCTTCATTTCTGCGACGCGCGAGATTAACATGGACCTAAATTCCAGCCATTAACAACGGTTATGCCCCTGCCTGAAGGGATAGCTCCCGTAATTCATGTGATGACAGCTATGACTAGACCAGTACAGCACTCTCAAGTACGAGCAATCAACACACTTCATTGACAAGATGATATTCCGCAATTCTAAACATACAAATATTTTTTAATAATCAAACAAACTATAAGTTATTAGATGGTCAACACCTTATCAACAAAGCAGCAGCAGATGAACGAGGCTTAACTCGTAATCCCACACATAATTTGAAAAGAAAAGAACACGAGCATTTTGACAAATGGGACACGCAAAACCAAAAGAAGAAAAGAAAGAAGTTTAATTATATCTTCAAGAAAAAGCACGTAAGGGACTCATGCTATAATTCATGTGCAATAAACAATAAAAAGCTGCAAAACAGTCATGGTTAATTTTAGAGCAAAATGATGTAAACTGAACCGAAGGATGTAGTTCTAATTTCCATTATATTTAATAGAATAAAATTCATTAAAACATATATTACACATTTTCCATCTAAAAGCTATTCATTTCCACAACTCGAAATTACGGGCCTAATCAAAAGAATTTAATATATATATAATATATATATCACCCTATCTAGGAGCACACTCATGCTAAAGGTGACCCCATTAATGAAAAACCTGACTAAAAACCCTTAGGATTATGTAAGAGGATAATGTATGGAAATCCCTTGAAATGTGGAGCTGTTGTGGTAACGTGAGTACGAATACTAGCAACTCCCCAGACTTGATTGGTAGGGAACAAATTAAAAGAAAAAACAACTTCAATTTCAAACTCAATGGTTAAAAAAAGTTTCATCAAGTTTAAATTCAAGCGTTCAGAGTTCGATCCCTTAATAAAAATGTCTAACAACACAACAAAGAAGAACCGGGACCAAGACATAAGGTTATTTAAGCTACGTGCAGCAGCAGCAGCAAGGTCGCCTCTTCCAAATACCGTCGCTTGTGTATTCCTTTCTCGTCAGACCAATTGACTCTTGCCGGAATTCTCGAACTGGGAGAGTCCTACCTTCTTACACAAAATAAAAAATAAAACGAGTCCAAATATCATCAGGTTCACCACAAGGCCCTTGGCGAAAATATAGGAAAAGAATAAAAAACAAAAAAAACTATTTTCAAACAATTTCTATCATGTTGGTTCGTTAATATTTTCATCATTATAATTGAAGTAAATCTAGTCTTTCCAAAATTTAGATATTTGTAAGTTAGAAAATGCTTAATATCATCAGATTCACCACAACACCCTTGGTGAGAATATATGAAATGAAAAAGAAAATATCTTCACACTGATTTCTATCATGTTGGATCGTGAATGTTTTAATCATTAGAATTGAAGTAAATCAAGTGTTTCCAAAATTTAGAAATTTGAAGAGTAAGAAAATGCTTAATATCATGATCAACCACAAGGCCCTTGGGGATAATATAGGAAAGGAAATAAAAAAAAAAATCATCTTCGACCAAAGATTTCCCTCATGTTGGCTCGTCAATGTTTTAATCATTATAAATGAAGTAAATCAATTCTTTCCAAAATTTAGCAATTCGTAAAGTAAGGAAATGCTTTATAGCTATTTATAAACCTCTTCATAGATATGACGATAAATTCCCCCAAAAGCGCTTCGATTTACCGAAATGTGCAATAATCGATATAAAATTGTTTTCGTGATCCTATTCTCCTGCGTGACGATTGAAAGGTTGCCACTGCAGACGCAACCAAACAGGTTCAGACTCGATTAAGGAAACACGGTGAAAAAAATGCATTAAAAGATTAATGATAACGTGAGCATCGACACAAAACTCCTTTACGATGCTATAATATAAAAAAAATTCTCTTCATCATGTTTTGCTAAAAGTTTTTATAGTTTATGAAGTATTAATTCTAATGTTACTCTTCTTAAAATATTTTATTTTTTCTTGTTTCCTTTCCTCACTGGGATATTTTCCTTGTGGCCCTTGGGCTTATATCATCCTGCTTTTCCAGCTAGGGTTGTAGCTTCGCAAGTAGTAGTAGTAGTAGTAGTAGTAGTAGTAGTAGTAGTAGTAGTAGTAGTAATAATAATAATAAAGAATTCGAAATTGAAACAGCATAAAAACCTATTTATAGAATATAAAAGTGTGATAATTTTAGAAACTTTAGAGTTTCTTAAATGAATCATAGTTCATTTATTACCTCTGAATGCATTTTTCATCGAAATTAAGACGCTAAGTGATGAAAACGAAAAGGGGCATTAAGGTGATAAAAAAGCGTGCAAATTCATATAAAAAAATAAATTAATTCATTACAAACTTCTCTTTCGAGGAAGCAGTATTGCAGAAAACAAGATTTCTCAAAGCATTCTTAAGAAATTTAGTACGGCTCTAAAACAAATAAGAATCATAAAAGGTTGGATTCTCCTTCAAATATAAAACTTTTAGGAGTAGACCAAGTGGGTAACCGGAACAATCAAGCCACCAGAATATGCATTATTACCAGACTGCAATTATTACAACACATATGCGTTAAATATTGATATACTCATGATGGATATTAAAATAGTCATGTTCCTAACCATGTATAATCAGAGAATATATTGATGTCTCCAAGGCCAATTTCGTTATATTCGATGAAAGCAGGATACGATGGAGACACTTAGCATAATATCAAAGCAATACTTCTAAGCAGACAAGACTATCCTATTCAATGAACACAAAGAATACGCCATGATGAAAACTTCTCTTAAAGAAATATTCAAGTCTGGTCTTCCAAAAGCACTAGCAGTAAGTCTGTTCCCCTCCCCACACTGGCTCTATTCCATTGGTGTTACCAATAGACTAAGTATGTCGAATTTTGACCTCAATATGCAATAATAAAAATGTACAAAGTATATTAAAATTCAAAATATATCGGAGAAGTTAATGAATTGTGATAGCTGGGAGGCAAAATTAAATATGGCAGGTACTTCTCTCGATTCTCCCAATGCTTTTGAGGGAGGGTTAAAATATACCTGGTATATGTCTGGTTGTTATTCATTCAGCATTAAATCATATATATATATATATATATATATATATATATATATATATATATATATATATATATATATATATATATATAAATTATATATATATATATATATATATATATATATATATATATATATATATATATATATATATATATGTGTGTGTGTGTGTGCTTATGTTTCTTTCCTGTCACGCTGGGGTAGGGAGAAAGTAATCAAACCCAGGTGAAAAAAAGGGGCACCAGGAGTGGTATATTTGAAAACCACAATCTCCCACAAATTGCCGTATCAGCAGTTTGTAGTAAGGAAAGAGGGAGGGATTGAATCTGTGCACTTCTAAAAAAAACCAGCTGTCATTTTTGAGGGTAGCGTACACTTTTGTATGTATGAATGTATTTATACATATATATAAAACAGGATTTTCATTAGAATTTTCGACAAGTTATGACTTATTTAAAACAAGTAAAATGTTCCCAACGAGTACATAAAATAGAATTAATAAAAATAATATACAAAACAGGTGACACACCTCCCTACATTATACCTTCCCCAGCACGGTGCTCTGCAACGAAATCTTGAGAACTATATCCGAAAAGTAAGGCAGGAACGAATGAGGGGCGTGGTCGTTAGACACCACCCCTTCCAATGACACCCCGGACCCCTTTTCAACGACGTCCTTTTTCCCCAATTTCAATCTCCTTTCCCACCGGTTATGGAGTGAGGGAAGAAGCGGTGGTTGCTGCCAAATTGGTGTGATCAGGGGAAGATTAGGTGGCTACTAGCAGGAACCCACAGAACACACACACACACACACATGGCTAGGACCGTATCTCTGGACGAGGGGGCTCTTTGACAGCTAGAGCCACCAAAAACCCACATCTCGAAAAGAGAACTCGCATACACCAACCTCTACCCAAAATCGCCAGTCTGTCCACCTTCCAATAGATGGATTCCTTACCACCAACGTTACAATATCTAACCCTCTTGCCTGCCACAGACCCCAATACCCCCAACCCACCCTTAAAGACGATTTATGGAATTATTTTGCCATTACCAGAGAAGCCCATCGGCCCTACACACCAACCTAATTACTGTCGCCTGGATGGGATATGCTTCTTGGCCTTTCCTCTTCCTAAACTAATAAAAAAAGGAAAGGAACATTTCCCTGACCATGGTTTAATGGTTTACGTAAATTTGAAAGGGGACAAATCCAAAGATGTTTGTTTATGCACCTATATCAGATTTCACGAAATGGCAGCTACCAATTGATACTAATAAATCCCGAAATACAACTGGAACTGAATAAAAAATAAAAAAGGTACACTGGTAAGCAATTGAAAGAGACCCCCCCCTCCCGTAGATTAAGATTCAATGAGGCTCATTCCTAACAGCGAACAAAAGTAATTGTGTATACACAAACACACACATGCTGACGATGGCAGCCTCAACACCTGCGGCTCGTCAGAGCAAAAGGGCGACCAACAGTTCGGTTTTAAAATACTTCATCTTATGTTCACTTAAGGAAATTGAAACGCCGAGCCCCGTGAACGTATTCTTTTCTCGTATGTGTTCCAGAGCTTCTTTCTTGGCGGTGGGGAAAATGGAGAAAGTATATTCACAAAGACGATTCCAGGACAAACTTAAAGACAGAGCATTTAACTACATTCTCAAGATGGCAAGCAACCCTAGTTCCCGCTTCCCTCCCCCAAAAGGTAGTCTTTGTCTACCTGTGCAAAGATTCAAACATTATGAAACAAACATCCACTCATTTGGGAAAATTAGGGCATAAGGGGTGTGTGTGTGTGTGTGTGTGTGTGTGTGTGTGTGTGTGCGCGCGCGAGATAATGACATACGAGGTACAAAAATTCTAAAATTTCATAACAAGAGGACGCTACCTTTCAAACGGGAGAGAGCGCCAAAACATATGCTGTACTTATCTATATACAATATATCCTGGATAATGATTTCCTTACATGGAGACCACCTTTGGAAGTTGAACTCAAGAGCTGTTATTGCATATCGAATCTATCGAGCTGAATGGAGAGCCATAACCAGGAAGCGTGTGTAGAGAAACCTTCAAAACATGCTTAAGTATTTATGAGTTGGGTTAGCCTAGCTACAACAACACACGGCCATTGAATACTCCCGCAAACATGTTTAGCAATAACCTGCTCTACGGCTCTGAGGAAACGTATTGAACATATGAAGATATATAATTATCCGAAACAAGTTAATCATACAATTGGCAAAAGAAAATTTTTCTGTCCGAAATAGATTATTCTAACCAGAAAAAAAAAATTTCAAATCGAAATAAGACACGAAAATTTAGATATATTTAAGGGGTAAAAAAGGAATATAAAATTTAAGGTATAATGAAAAATAAAGGACTTCAGTTAATATAAAATTGTAACCGGAAATAAAAAGAAAAAAACTTTCATATCGAAATATGACACAAAAGCTAAGGTCAATTAAGGGGTCAAAAATTATATAAAATTTATGGTATAATGAAAAAAGAGACTTACCTAATATACAATTTATGGTCATCAATGCAAAAGATATTACAAAAAAAAAAAAAAAACCCTAGTTATTTTAGGCATTAAAGTAACTTCGCTATAAATAAGAACGTGCACACACGTGAAATATGGATACTTTCAACTGTTAAATCAGGCAACAGGAGAGACCTTGTGTGAGGTGAAACCCTTTAAAGGTTTAAAGGCCGCTCATGAATGGCAGAGGCAAGGAACAGTGACATTGCCCTGTCAAGCAGGTCAATGCCCAAGAGACTGACCATATTAAATATATGATCAGCGCCCAAGGCCCTTCTCCACCCAAGCTACGACCAAGGAGGGCCAAGCAATGGCTGCTGATGACTCAGCAGGTAGACCTATAGGCTCCCCCAAACCCCCCATCCTTAGCTCATAAGGATGGTGAGGTTGCAGCGACCAAAGGAACTAACGAGTTTGAGCTGGACTCAAACCCAAGTCTGGCGATCACCAGGCAGGGACGTTATTGAAGGGTGTGCTAAAGTTTTTTTTTTTTTTTTAAATTATATATATTTTCAAGACATTCATGAGTTCTTCAGCAACATTACCTATTTATTGCCACCCTTTTAATAGCAGTATTCAAATAAAGGGATATTTGGCAGATGTAGACGGGGGCAAAAGGAAGCAAAGAGTGGAAGGCTGGTAGAAGAAGGAAAAGAAGGGACAGGTGGAGCAATAAAGCCAGGTGTAATGTCAGTGGCTGGACAGGTGCAACAAACCTACGGCCTACTCTCCCTACTTCACTATAAAATGTTACGGCCTTTCCCAGCAACAAACGCCACATCCCTCCTCCTCCCTTCCCTATTTTCCATCACGGGCCCGCCACAGCTCCTACCCCTCCCCCCCGGGACACTAAAATGTTCTCACGCCCGCCAATGGCGTAGCTCGTAAACATAACAGCTTGTGGAGAGATTGCGAACGTAAACATCCATCATGGCGTCTCCTGGACAACCAATTTCATGTGAGGGGAAAAACCTAGATATGAAAACGTCAACCATAATCATTTTCTGGGTAAAATACACAAACATACTTTAAATGAACAATCAAACAATTCTCAATAAGATTTCAATGGATAGTGTATATACGGATCAATGAGACATAACCAAACATATGACATGACCCAGGGCCTTCTCACAACAACAACAAACAACAGGCAGATGTGTCTGTCCCCGCTACATAGAACTATCTCCCACCTCCTTATCATAACACAGCCACACATTTACTCAGGACCCAAGTCAATAACTGGGGCAGAATGTCCCATGGGTTGAGGGGTGGGGGTGGACTGTGCAACATTAAGCAATTCCCCGGAACTCTACCATCGGCAACCAGTAAATATCAACCTTTATAATTCCAATTCCTCATCAACCTTTGCAATTCCAATTCCTCGACGTCCAAAATCATAGTCATCGGCGAATAATTATAGACAAGAAAAAGCAATGGTACCGTAATCATAATAAAAAAGTTATTAACTTTATTAGGGACCAGAAAATATAAACATGGTTTAATAGTTAACTTCTGCCATTAAGCTTCAATCTACATAATCCAGACGAGGCAGTCTGACCTCTTGCACACCATAAGTAGCAAGTTAATTATAAGCTTCGCTCTTTCTTCTATCTCGTGTTGACCGGATCTATGGGTTCTATGGGAAGGCCCGGGACCTGGAGAGTGGTAAAAGCTAAGGCCCTTCCCGTTGGCACGAATCACGTCACATGCTAGGGTCTTTAATCCCCATTCCCTCTGTCTAGCGGTCGTTCATTATTACAATCCACGTTGCTTCTTTTATACCAACATTTGCACTGTCAGGACTTCAATAAGGGAACGTGGAGGACAACACTGATTCTGGTATCCCCGAAATATATAACCATCGGAAGTTTAATCAAATTATTGGATAAAAATTCTTCAAACGTTCAATAACCAGTTACTAAACTATTCTTGGCCTTAGAGATCCATGACACACCTATCTGGTATCTAAAATCGTTTATAAGCAAGTATGATTTATGCTTTATTAGAAACGCTTTTAATACTCAGAGTCGTAAATAGCAAGCATTATAAAATATATCACTACACGTTTAATCATATTCGAAGCATTAAAATACCAATAGTAAGGCAGCATACTTGAGGTGTCCCTGCATCAAAGAGAGAGACACAGGGTTCGGTAAAGTTGACAACATTGTTTTAACCATTCAACATCAAATTCAATGGTGAACCATACAAAATAGTGTATGAACAAACTAATGAGAATATTAGATTCTACAAAATATGGTTAACAAAACTCCCAACAAACCTTAGGTACATGTGAGCGGCAAAAAAGAGTGCCTTGTTTAACCACACGCTTTAAAACCTTATTGTAAGCTATTTAATTCTCAAGAGGACCCACTTAGCAATTAACTTGAATAGTGTTGCTACAACAAAAAGGTAATTATGCTAACGCCACGCTGAAAATTCAAGACAATGGACCCAGGATGAGTAGAAGAAATGGATGGTGATGAGACTGTCGCGATACATTAACAGAACGGAGAATATCTGATTTTCAGCAAATACCATTATGAACGTGGTGAAAAAAAAAAAAGTATCAAATGGACCATATATGGATGATATGGCTGTTTTTAACATGTGAATTCCATCATGTTTGATAAACAGGAAAACATTGTTGAAAGACGTATGCTAACCAATCAACGATACCGAATAGCAAAACACTAATCATTGTTGCCAATAATTGAAATCATTTGAGAGAGAGAGAGAGAGAGAGAGGAGAGAGAGAGAGAGAGAGAGAGAGAGAGAGAGAGAGAGAGAGAGAGGGAGAGGGAGAGGGAGAGAGAGAGAGAGAATCCTCTTGCAATGGTGTAAACCGTCGATAGATCATTTCCCTTTGGTTAACACATGGTGAGAGGTACTAAATCAAGAGCCGGGGGAAAAGGTGGGGCTGGGGGAGGGGGTTTACAGGGAGGGACACAACATGGAACCTACAAGAGAATGACAGGATATTATGCAACACCGGGCAGAACAAAATATGTCGGGCGCATTATGCATCACATGTAAAGCTTGGTAATGTAATTCAGCTTTACGCAAGTACATGATGAAAATTCACTAGCCCCTCTCATTCCTGTGAGCACTAAAATGTTTTATGCTGGTATACACAAGGCACCAAGTGCCATACCCCCTCTCTCTCTCTCTCTCTCTCCTCTCTCTCTCTCTCTCTCTCTCTCTCTCAGATGGAGGTCACCGAGCCGTCACCCCCGAAGAAGATTATGATCTGGTACCACAGATAAAACCAATCCTAATAACCTAAGTGGTCAGTTCGGGAGGGAAATGTTGCACTGCCGAAATCCGGATACAGGTAATCCGTCTGTACTAAAAAGTAAATAAAAAATCTACGCGTGATGCTGAGGGAGAGTAATGTGGCCTCATACATCCGGAAATGGCATCGGGCGACACCCCAACCTTAAAAAAATAGTGCTCGCGTTATTAACAAAAAAAAAAAAAAGGGGGGGGGGGTGGGGAACCATATGCCATTGCAATATTGTTAATGGCAAAATAAAACTGCCACAATAAAAAAAAGAAACGTGGTTAAGTTACGAACCAATGTGGGTTTAAAGGTCCCTTCCAACTCTTGAAACTTATATTTTGATAGAGGAAAATTTTTACTCCTTAACTATTTCTAAGATGCTTGAAAATAACATCTATCATTTTTCCTAACACCATTCTTTTTGGGGGGAGGGAAAGATTTCAAAACTTTCCCAACAACACAAGGATATAAATATCCTTCCCATCCCTAGAATCATGTCTGCAAGCAGGATGGCGTCTCACCTCCCATCAGAGAAATTCGAATCATGTATGACTCAAAACTGACACAATACTATATAAGGCACGTGTGCCTTGAGAGATTATTCAATATACCGAACTCTACCTTATACGTCATTCTACATCACATTCAACGAGAGCGATTTGAAAAGTGTTCAAGCCCTTTCACATGCTGATTCTGTCTAGTGACTCACGGGGGCAAAAGGGGACTGTTTTGGTCTACGAGATGGGACTCTGACCTTTGACCCGTACAGCAAACAGTGGTCAATTAGAGAAACGTATAAGATGGTGTATTCTGAAAGTGATAATCTGAGTGTGGTATTTTCACATATTCATCTATCAATAAGTAATCGATAAAAAATATATCTGGTAGGAATTAGTTATCCACAAAAGGAAAAGAAAGCGATCTCAATGCTCTGAAATAAAAATATTACTCAAAAAGCTAGTAATTGATACTGGAAAAAAATAGCAGCAATAAGTACAGCTCAGCGAATAAATATTCTTTTGCTTCCCCGAAACACTAAATTACATTATGGCAGAACTGGAAACGTATTTTTTAAAGACTTCATTGATGCACTGACCAACATATTTGAAATCTAAGTAATTTCTACATACGACGTCTGTTTTTATGACCCTCTGGTTAATTTGCTCCCTTGTTTTGTTAGAAACTTTCAACAATACATATAAGGTTCAATAATGGCAGTCTAAAATCAAACCATTGTTCTCTAATCTAGGATAGTGCCATAGCCTCTGTACCATGGTCTTCCTTTGTCTTGGGTTAGAGATCTCTTGCTTGAGGGTACATTGAGTTTTCTTATAGTTTATATATGAAAGATTTATTTTAAAGTTATTATTGTTCTTAATCTTCTCTTGAAGTTGATTTTCTTAGTTCCTTTCTTAAGTGTGCTATTTTCCCTGTTGGAGCCCTTGACTTACAGCATCCTGCTTTTCCAACTAGGGTTGTAGCTAAGCTAATAATAATAATAATAATAATAATAATAATAATAATAATAATAATAATAATAACAACAACAACAATAAAGGGGAAAATCATTAAATATCTAAGCGCTATCCACAGTGCGAAAACCTAATGAATAATATAGCGAGTGAGGATGGTTCATATATATCCTATTTGTTTTTATCCCTCTTATACTTACATTTCTTGAAAACCAATCAAATGGTAGATAATTTACTATCATCCAGAGCCTCTTCCCAAGATAACCAGTGTTTGGGAGAATCTATCAAGAACGACGACTGCAGATACATCGATACCACACCTAAAGAAACTATGATGCAACTCGAGCGACATTTAGAAAATGCTTACATTTTTCGATGTCAATTTCTAAACTAATGTATAAAAAGGCAATAAATATACAGCTCATTTAAGCCCAAAATGGAATTCGTCACTTCCCTAAAACCCATTTTCACCCCGATGGACAAAACGGACGTACAGCTCCATCCACTTGAGTCTGAAGGGAACCGCAACAACGCTGACGACAAAATGGTCAAGGGAGAAATGCTGCAATGATACTTGCTACTGTTATGTAGCCTCTACTATTGATGGTAGTGGGGTCTAGTTATCGTTGAATGAATTAGTCTGAATTCAACTTAAGTGGAAAATCCTACTTTACAATAACATAACATATAACAATAGCTTAGAGAAAGAAAGGCGAGTTGTAAAAAAAACTAATATTTTGTCTTCTAATCAAGCTTAGACTTTGCAATATCAGCAAATTCAATTAATTATTAATGGGGAAAAAGATGTAGCTATAATTTTTTCTTAGTTGCAACAAACAATAAAATGCTATTCTCAGTTGAAGCAAGATTAACACCAGATTCTTTTGGTATATACCAAAAGTTGGAACAAAAATAGTTCTCGACTAACAGGAAAGAATGACATTTAAATATCATCTTGATAGTAAAGGTATTAGGTAAACAAAGTCATAAAAAACGTCTTAAAACATACAAAAATTAAATACGGACAAAACAGAATAGCATTTCAACAAACCAATGCAGAAGAACTTTACCTTCTCACAAATACTCAGGATATTAATGAAAAATTTTGATGGGAGGATAGTCTCAATAGCAATAGATTTGAATAAACTAGCCCTGCCACAACTAATTTAGCTTTAAAATTGAAATAAATGATCCATCCTCTTTTCAAATGCATTCACACAGACCAAAAAAGTACAAAATAATATATGGTACAGCTACAATAAAAGATTTCGTATTGAGAGAGAGAGAGAGAGAGAGAGAGAGAGAGAGAGAGAATGTTTAACCTTTCTCGTTTCTTTGCCGTTAAAATGAAGCCGGGCTGCTGCAGTTCTTAAAGCCACACTTCACCCTGACAGTTCTAGTTACAACCTCTCTCGCACAGGT
>NC_090733.1:128236063-128248563 GCF_036898095.1 Palaemon carinicauda | reverse complement strand
GATGTTGACATGTCGAATGACACGTTGAAAACATGCATTGAACCTAAGGATATGCATTAAAATTGATGTTTAGAATCACGAAATCTGCTGGACAAAGCATGTTTTCCATGTACAATGAGAAGCCAGCACCATCGATCTGACTAACCTTATTGACCAAAAACACAGAACCAAGCATACCTACCTATGTTAGATATCGAAATCACTTATGTCAATATGCTTGGCACTGAAGAATTGGAAAATCACGTAGGCCAACCTATATTCAATAAATAATGGCTGTAAAAAATCAGTAATGCATCACCACACCTGAATCCTGTCTAAAAAAAAAAATGTCCACGGATCTCTACTCCCCAAAGACATACGAGGAAAGAATGGTTCATTCTGCCACGGAGCGTCATAATGAAGGAAGGACATCATGAGGAATTTACATAGCAGCACAGGTGAAAAGGAAAAGCATCATAAACTTTACCAAGACAGCCAATAATGCAAAAACAATGTCACCAGGTAGGAGCCCTCCAATAATACCTCAACCAGGCTGACTACAATCATGAAATGAAAAAAGTCAGCTGAAAAAGCCCAACTGCCATTTCAATTGACTTGGCTCTTCGAGGTGGTCAAATTGCTTGATGCCTGACATGACCTGAAATGGAAAGTGACAGGTCATAGCTGTCCCCCGTGCTCTCGGTACCTCCACAAAGAACTCCGGTATTGATGATGTCTAAAATATAAGCTGATGTTTATAAGTCTGCAACTAGGCAGATCCTGAAATGTACCTATTGAAAGCATGATTTTCGGGCCATACCTATTCATTTGTAGCTCTATGATATGGCTCACGGGGAATTCTTCAAGGACAACCTAACCCTGAAAGGTTTTTATCTGATGGCAACAGAGGCGAGCTGAAGCTATCTGTTCGGAGAGGAACAACTGCAAGTAGAGGTCTCTACCACAGCAGAGATCATTTTCCATTGAGCCCATGGCATGCTGAAAACCAGGATGACAAGTGTTCCAGCTCCAAAGTCCATCATTAAGTTGCCAATAAAAACATACTCCTCTTCTGTCTTATGTTCGCGAACAACAAAGAACTCTTAATTCAGCGAGGTATGCCAAAGCAGCAGTGAGTCAGAATGAGGACACAGAACACGTATATAACTGATGATGACAATGGTGGTGGTGATATATAAAAGGCTCCTTGGTTGCCGAAAATATCAAAACCATTTTTGTCATGAAGAGCATGTTGGGTCTTGATAAACAATAACTTAATGGAATGTTTATATCCGATATATATTTTTAAATCATTCACTAGAGGTGGAAATTAGTCAAATAAGTATGTGGTTGAATATAGCTTATTTTTATACCACTGGATTCACTGGCCCTGAAATGTACATTATTTTCTAATTGGTTATACAATAAATATTCCAAAGTTTGATACTCTCCACAAAACAGGTGAAATTACATAATAAACACGACAATATATGATCAATTTCCTATTTAACGGATGAGTATCATTTCCAAGCATTGTTCCATGCGAGTTACCTTTCCCGTATAAAGCATTCTACAAAATTAAAAACCGAATGCTAGTCACTGTCAGGTAATTTGATAAGAGGACATTTCAAATGTGCAAAACTGACAGAGAGAGAGAGAGAGAGAGAGAGAGAGAGAGAGAGAGAGAAACCATCTCGTACAATGGTTAATAATCGAGTTCTAATCCATTTTCATGATAAACACTAATCGGATAAAACAATAAAATGCCATTCATTGTATTGGCATTACATTTTACATTTAATGACATGGATTTAAATAAGTTGATGAGATTAACACGGGGCTACACCACCGGGAATTGGTATAATCTCTCATTTTCGGAAACCCATCTCTTAAAATATGCAAACGCCAAAAACTATTTATCAATACACGTAAATTACCCGATCGTGTTACAGTATATCCTTATAAATAGATAATATTTATGTCAGTAAATGTGGCCAATTCAACCATTTTAGTATTTTCACTTCACGTGTGTGTATGTATGTATGTATGTATGTATATATATATATATATATATAGTGTATATATAAATAAAAATAAAAATCTGTACTTCGCTATTTTTAGAGTAAAATGGAGATAATTTATGTCCAACGTTAAAATAGCCGATGTGTGTGTGTGTGTGTGTGTGTGTATGTATCATGAATACATCAAATAGACATTGAACTAGCAACTTCATTCCTAGAATTAATGACAGACAACCTGATGGCTTCATTTCGAAATGCGGAAAATACACAAGGTGAAAATATATATAATTATGTACATATACAGTATAAGCACGAGTGAGGTAATGGGGGAGAGTATATAAGTATATCAATAATATAGGACAATGAATAAATATGGCTAGTAGTAAGAATGAATGTGGTGGATTCAAAACCTGACTAGGAAGCGGCTACAGGTCAAGACTACAGGCGGAATCCATGGTGGGATTGTATATGCAAGGATGTTAAGGAAAACTACTGTATGTTAGTGAGGATTGGATGTTAAATGTAATCAAGACAAAATGACGAAGCCAATATAATAAATCATCTGCCTTAGAGGAATGGCGATGTTGAGAAATGAGATATCCAGAAGTGGTATATCAGATAGGCAGGGTTTGAACATAATGAAACGAGAGAAATTATTATTACTACTACTAGCTAAGCTACAATCCTAGTTGGAAAAGCAAGATGCTATATGCCCAAGGGCTCCAACGGGGAAAATAGCCAGTGAAGAAACAAAATAAGTAAATAAACCATATGAGAAGTAATAAACAATTATAATATCTTAAAAACGATAACATCATCAAAACAGATACTTCATATATATACTATAAAAAGACTTGGGGTCTGGCTGTTCAACATGAAAAAAAAAATTGTTGCAAGTTTGAAATTTTCCGGTATGTTTCTCTGGGTAAAGTCATTAACATGAACTATTGCAGTTTGGACTTTAATACAATTCCCACTTTTAAGCCAATGGACATTAACTATTAAAATTGTACCGTTTTCAAACCTCAAATTTGTAGGTCTTGATGGATTTCACGGTCTGTGGGTTTTAACTGTCATAAACAATCAATAAAAAGGTTTTTAATGGTTAAATTACATGAGTAACTACTGTACTAACCAAACCACAGACAGGCCCCAAACATATAAAATAAAATGTCTAGTAATAATCCAGACATTTCAATAAAAACCCAGCCGTTTTGTCCAAATCCCCGTAGTGTAAATTTACATGACAAATGAGCACGTTTGCCCTAGGGTACCTCCCCACTCTGCTTCACTAATTACTCCCACTTGTATCCCTCATACTAATCGCTTCTAAGATCACGTGATTTCCCTTGAAATACGTCAAAGTCAAGCTTATCCATTTGCCTTAATAGCCAGAAGCGTTAACATTTACGTCATTACAGGAAACTTTGTACAAAATACTAAAACTTCGACATATCATCACTCTCTTCTCTTAACCACTTGCTGCAACTTTGCTACCCCCCCCCCCACACACACACATCACTAGAGACATCAACCCTCCCTCCTGCTATCTATCTATCTGAAGGAACAGGATCAAGGACAACCCTCCCTCCTGTTATCTATCTATCTCCTGAAGGAACAGGACCAAGGACAACCCATCTTCCTGCTATCTATTTACCTATCTCCTGAAGGAACTGAAGCAAGGGCAACCCTCCCTCCTGGTATCTACTTATCTTCTAAAGGAACATGAGCAAGACAGCCCTCTCTCCTGCTATCTATTTATCTATCTCCTCATGGAACAGCAGCCAATTCAACCCTCCCTACTACTACCAATCTATCTCAAGGAACAGAAGCAAAGACAACCATCCCTCCTGCCTGCTATCTATCTATCTCCTGAATGAACAGGAGCCAGGATCTTAACTTCTCTTCCCCACTTCACCTGGTCTTCAACTATTTCTTTTGTCAGCACCGACGGTAGTTTTTCTTGGATTAACGAGGGGGACGGGACCGCTTTAATCATTCCTCTGCCGATCTTTCTTTCCACTAGCAAGGAAAAAACGAAGCCTGACGTATTTCTTAAAACACTTCCTTTGCTTATACAAAGTTCTCCCTAGTATGATTCATCTCTCTCTCTCTCTCTCTCTCTCTCTCTCTCTCTCTCTCTCTCTCTCTCTCTTTCAGCTTGTTTGTTTACTCCCAAGTCCGCAATAAGGTGGCAACGTACAGACGTCAATACAACAACAGCAGCAGCAGCAGGAAAGTGCACCTGCTTATCGATTGATCACATGCCTCTCATGATGAGGCAGTGACTTCTAAATATCCCAAAAACGGTGTTTATTCTCACGCACACAAACGCAACCCACAACACGCACGAAAATACGCACTCTTCAATGAATTTGGTTCCGAGGAAAGTATTTGTAACCTTGACTAAAATTGGGGCTGACCAAAAGGAAGGCAAATTCTAATTTCGATTCCCCTGACTGAACACATAAGGATATAAAAAACAAATGCGGTCCTGAATGTAATCTCAAGGACCTTGTGGTTTTCTGGACACAATGGGTCCAATAGAATAAATGTTTGATCCCCTCTCTAAACCGTTGATCTACCCCTATACCGATACAAAAGGAGCGAGCCTTTCTCAATTAAAAGCTCGTCCTTCGTTAAGGCCCAACAAACTTTATCGACCCGACATTAGGTCCATGTTTCTTGAAAAAAACGTAACTTTTAAAATTTTCAGAGGCAAAAAAATACAAATATCATCAATGCTAGGTTCGAACTTCACTACAAACGGGTATCCTATTAATTGGTAGTCTAGGGAGACTATCTTCATCCATATATGACTTCGTCCACACAATAACCAGAATGGTAAAACAAAACACGGACGGCATAACAAGTCAGTGCCTGCGAAGAATAACTGGCAGTTTCCTAATACTCTGAACTGTCCTCAACATAAATCTCAGAGAGAGAGAGAGAGAGAGAGAGAGAGAGAGAGAGAGAGAGAGAGAGAGAGAGAGAGATTCTTTCAAAGTTTGGCTTAACAACAATCTTGTTATACAAGCCAAAAAACGAACTACAACTAACACTTTTTAACTTGAAAACAATCATATCGGGGGAATGATAATATATACGACCGGTGAAGAAAAATTGGCTATATGTTGTCAGTAAATACCCTATGTAACAATGGTATTACACAACCAGTACCCGAACATCTCGTAAGGGCTAGAAATTTGCAAGCCAAGCTGATAGATCTTGCTTACGGCAGCATGCATGATGCTGTGGGTTGCTTCATATATCTCGCATGTTTACACCAAGAAATAACAGATCTTTAAACTACATGTTTAGAATAGAGTTGTAATAAACTATAAATGGAATGCGGTATATTAGTAAGTGAGAGTAGGTGAGAGCATGTGCGTTATAGCAGGGGTGCTCTAGGGAGAGTGGCCCTCCTGGAGGGTTGATTACGAGGGACGAGAGGGGAACAGCATATGGGCGTAGACAACCTCGCATCGGTATCAACAAAGACATCATTCACATATCCGCATCAGCACAACTGCGCCCATCGTTACAAGTTATCTTACAGCAAAACATACTAATCCGACATGAAATAAGGTACGCTTGGTTTGCTACTAACATTAGTAGTGGATACTACATCTAAAAATGGTAGCCTGACATTAAATAAGGTACTCTTGGTTTGCTACTAACATTGGTTGTTGGGTCTACATCTAAAAATGGTAGCCCGACTTGTAATAAAGTACCCTTGGTTGCTACTAACATTGATTATTAGGACTACATCTAAAATTGGTAGCCTATCAGTCAAAAGCTATCTTGGGGTGTATTATGGATGCCTCATATAACTTCCATTGCACCAATGCATGAATATGTTTAATTCACTGACAGAAGAAAATTCACTAGGCGATCAAAAACATGATTTGAGAAAGTTTTACCATTTTCACAACCATTATTTAGTTTTCAATGGCCAGGTTACAAAAAAATCTATTAGAAAAGATTCAAACGTTAAAGTACTAAACTTACGAAGGATACCAGAATGAACTATTTTTTATGGTGAATTTAACTAACTTTGAAACTGTATATGGTATACTAGAAATAAACCATAACCTAGCTTCCCAAAACACAACTCCTGTCAATAACGTTCAACAGATAGACAAAAACAACTTTTAAACATTTCTTTACCCCAAACCTAATAACGGATGCTTTATGCATGCAATGATAAGACATAAAATAAACGAAGGAAAGGGAGAACACACGACCGGAGTTAAAAACCCTTCCCCTTATATTCAAATCACCATGGGGGAGGGGGGGGGGGGCATTAAAGGTATGACTTTTGATTCGACGTGAGAATCGATCCCATAAGCCAACACTAATGTGGCATTTAGGATATTAGCATTGTTCATTTCCTAAGTGGATCAAAAGGGAAATCTCATATCATGCCCTCCGTCACACACAAAGATGGGGGCTTACGGGACAAAGACGTATTATAGAAGAGGAAAGCAAGCCATGGACGAATGAAAACCTTTGCATACGAGGAGATTACAAACGTCCATGTAAGAAGGACAAAGATGGATACGAAGAAGGGGGGGGGGGGGGATGATGAATGGGGAAGGGAGGAGAAGGGGGGAGGGAGAAGAAAGAACAGAGTCAGGGGTCAGAAGCCAATAAAGAAGGAGGCATCAGACATAAGGACCCTTCTCTACTCCCGGATAATATGCTGGCGTCACACAGACGCAGCACTGATCAACTCAAACCAACCCGTCAAATGGCTCTATTAGTTCATCTTCAAAGCCAATAGTAACTCTAGTAGTTCGTTCATATCTCGCCCACTTTTTTTTCTCTCAACCAAACCCCCCCCCCCCCCCCCCCCCACCCCCCAGCCCAATTACAAATCATCACGAGAACGACTTCCTTGATGAGAGAAAAAAATGGAGACTCGAAGAGTCGAAAACTTGAGTAATGTTAAGTTAGGACTTCGGACTGGCAACGAGGGGAGTTGAGGGAAAGTAAATGCAAATGTTGATCCTCCAGGGAACCACAATCCTGCCTGGGCATATTTGCGGCCTTGGTAGGCAGCAGAGTACTGGTGGTGCCTTGGTGGGTGGTTGGTGGTGGTGGACGAGTAGTGGTTGGCACCTACCACTACCTCCGTACCTTTCCCATTCCCTAATGCCACACACACACACACACACACACATCTCAGATCCATCTATCCATCCCTCACCTCTCTCTCTCTCTCTCTCTCTCTCTCAAACGAATCTTCTCCAAGAGGCTCAGGTGATGTTCTTATTGCTGCTGACGGTGACGTGTGGTGATGGTGGTGGTGGTGTTAGCCAGGAAAACCTCAGACTGCCACAGTGCAACTGCATCACCTTTCGCTAAACAAACAGGGCCAACTGACCATTTTCAAGGAGATACTACATGTTGTTGATGGAGATAAGGATGCCACGAAAAGGGGGGGTGCTGTGACAATCTAGTTAGACAATGACGGAAAAAAAATTATATATAATTTATATATATATAATATATATATATATATATATATATATATATAATATATATATATATATATATATATATATATATATGATTGGAAGCAACCTGGCCTTTCATTTGAAGGCAATGGGGTTAAATCCCAGTATAAGATAGAAATTTATTTCGATTTGAGCACGATATCGTGTTGCCTTTCATTCATTCATATATATATATATATATTATATTATATATATTATATATATATATATATATATATATATATATATATATATATATATATATACACATATATATATATATATATATATAAACACAGATGCATAAATAACATGTTTAATACACAAAGAATTTAAAGTAAAATTCCCAACCCAAAGTTAACGATGAGCCAAATTTTCCACGAGAACCATTGACACCATAATATCAACTCTAATAACAAAGTGACCTTGATTCAAATCATGTTTTTAGACAAGGCCAGGTGAAAACACCAATCACATACACCAAACCGATTGGGGGAAATCGATGAAAACCGAGTTCACACGTCTCACCTCTCCTTACTGATGTCGTTTTAACTTGGATTATCAATAAGAGATAACTCCGTGTGAAACTAACATCTTGCAAAATCTATCTCTTTTTTTTTTTTTAAACTCCTGTGAAGAATGACACCTGCAGAACGAACCTACCAACACCTTTGGAACGTTTTCTGCAAAACACTTCCAAGACGTGGACCAAATGCACCTGACTAGCGGCTCACATCGACTACCAATAAATCTTTTTACAGATCGATATTGAAAATGATAGATTGTTATTACTATTATTATTATCATCATTATTAGCCAAGCTACAAACCTAGATGGAAAAGCAAGATGCTATAAGCCCAAGGGCTCCAATGGGGAAAAATAGCTCAGTGAGGAAAGGAATAAGGAAATAAATACGAGAAAAAAAACTAAAATATTTAAAAAACAGTAACAACAAAATAGATGTCATATATAAAACCTTTATTCAAAGCATCAGATACCAATTTTTAATTATGTTTTACACTACATAAGTAAATGATATAAAATAGCGGTACATTATTAGGTGAAGAGGTACATTGTTAAGAGGTCTTCCTTAGGAGTTCAAAGGGTGCTCAGTGATCTATCGAGCTGTTCAATACCTTAGAGATTGGTAATCAATGCCCTAGCCCCCTTTCCACCCAAGCTTAGACCAAGGAGGCCCAGGCAATGGCTGCTGATGACTCAGCAGATAGACCTATAAGCTCCCCCCAAAACCCTCATCCTTAGCTCACAAGGATGGTGAGGTTCATGCGACTAACGAGTCTGGTGTTTGCCAGTCAGGGACGTTACCAAATAGGCCATCACAACCCTTAAAGGTTTAAAGGCCGCTCACGAATGGCAGAGGCAAGGGACAGTGACATTGCCCCAGAGACTGACCATATTACATATGATCAGCGCCCAAGCCCCCTCTCCACCCAAGCTAAGACCAAGGAGGGCTAGGCAATGGCTGCCGATGGCTCAGCAGATAGACCTATAGGCTCCCCCAAAACCCCCATCCTTAGCTTACAAGGATGGTGAGGCTGCAGACACCAAAGACACTAACGAGTCTGGCGTTTGCCTGCCAGGGACGTTACCGAATAGGCCACCAAACCCCTGGTATCAATAACGCACCAATTCCTGTATAAACAGCAGGTAATTATCAGGCTGTCCTTATCTTTCAAGGGGTGTCATTGATGCTATCGCCAGTGCCATTTCTTGTCACGCATCGTTCACTATTCCGTAGTTAATTACTGTCATTAATATAAATATAATAGTACTATGTCTTATCTGTTCCTTTCGGTAGTGTTCCATTTTATTAACCTTACACAAATGATGGCATAAATGCTCTACTTAAAGAAATCCAGTAAATATGATCAAATCCTTTTGTCCATACAAAATTGAAAACATATTCTAGTCTATTATATATGCATTGAAGGAAAATGCTTCCGATACTGAACTTTTTTTCTGATGAAATAAAATCAGGTTTACCTTCCACTTTCAGGGAGAGAAAATACATTTTGCGTCTCGCGATCCCACCAACATTACGGACATTAGATTAGAGAAGACCCGAGAATGAATACCCCAACCTCTCCCCTCAACGAAATCTTCTAGAATCGGAGGCTGCTCCATTCCTTAAAGGAAACAGTATATAATCTGAAAACAATCACGCTGAGAGAGAGAGAGAGAGAGAGAGAGAGAGAGAGAGAGAGAGAGAGAGAGAGAGAGAGAGCCTAGAGTTACGTTCCCCTCGCTAGGTGTCGTGCCGCCACCACTCGCTATCACCATTGATAATCTATTCGATATAAGAATCATTATATTCGTGGGACCCCCAAAGACTTGTTTTGCTTCCAGTTATGTGAGGGAGCACAGGAGAGGGGGACCGGAGAGAGGGAGGGGGGGGGGGGTTAGAAGAAGTACGGGCACACACACAAACACACTAGACATGATAGTGGCCATGGCAACGTTGACGACCATGTACGATGGTCACACAACATCTTTCTTAAGAACACGCAATAATATATATATATATATATATATATATATATATATATATATATATATATATATATATATATATATATATACCAATGCTACTGCAAATTAAATTTAGTTGTTTGCACAAACTTTACAAAACCACAATGTTCTTCATCAAAATAATTATACCTCCATTTGCATATCTACTATTGCTGTCTCCTTTCCGCAATAACACGTGCATGTAGTCCTCTCTCTCTCTCTCTCTCTCTCTCTCTCTCTCTCTCTCTCTCTCTCTCTGTGATCACCACTTCGCTAAAAAGAGGCCCCGAAATCACTTCAACATCACTCCATCTCCTACATGCAATAGCCCCTTGAACACTTCGTTCAGCTTAATCAACGCCCCGTCACCTTAATCCAAGCAATTTGGAGGCAGAAGAGGACACACGAGGCCGTGCAATATTGCAAGTCAAGACCCTAAAAGAGTCTAGAAGAAAGAGTAAGAGGAAAAGAACGAGCTGAGGAGTAACAGTGAGAGAGAGGAGATACTGTATCAGAATGGCAAAGAAAGAGAGCAAGAGGAAAACAAAATAGTGCGAAGGGAACTGTCAACATCTTTCGACAGATCTTCCTTTACTATTTAAGTACTTGTAGGAGCACAATATCAGTTCGGGACAAACCCCAATACTTGCCGTAGCGGGCCATTAATGCCGCCAGCTCGGGAGCATTAGCCAGGCTCAAGCGCACACTTTATGGCACTTGCAAACGTGTAAATGTTTGGCGTGACGTGTGCGATCACCATGATAAAGACTATCGGGAATTTGTAGGAGAAAGTTAAGATCAGAAAAAATGGCAGTTGTAGATTCTTGAAAACTTTTTTTTTTTTTTGAAACTGTGATGTACAAGTGTAGAGTTTTTCTTCTCTATTATACACTGAACATGAATAAGATTTCCTTCCCTAGCTATATATCAATGATAGATGCTAGTGGTTAGGGATACAACGGGACGGATAGTTGCTGGCAGAGATAAAGGAGTCAAGATAGGTAAATGGAAAGGTGGAGATGAGGTAGCTGGAGAGAGGAAGAGCAGGAATTCCAGAAGGGGGAGGGAGAGACAGCAGGGCTGTCAAGAATCAGATTACCTTGTGGAGTGATAGCCCGTCAGGACAACGACGTCACAGAGAGAAAAGACGCTGGGGTGGGGGGTGGGGGGTTTAAGAGAATGTGCTGGCTACATGAAAACGGTATACTTTTACATATACGTTTTACCTTAATCCTACTACGCCTTACGTTAGCATACGTCTATCTACAGACAATAACAGTATTAAAAAAAATAAAAATAAAAAAAAATCCTAATTTGCCCATATATTGAAAATGGGTATGGTACAGTTGGCTTCATTAATTCCGGTACAATGACGTCTCCTTCGCTTCCCGAGAAGTGTACCGGAATTGATGGAGACAACTGTACGAGAGAGAGAGAGAGAGAGAGAGAGAGAGAGAGAGAGAGAGAGAGAGAGAGAGAGAGAGAGAGAGAGAGAGAGAGAGAGAGCACGCCTCATGTGCTAGACATTCATACTAATAACAAAATACGAACAAGGTATAACTGGGCGGAACAAAGGGGATTTGTTCATTGATCTGGGATTCCCTGTAATTACGTCCAACAACACAGAAGGAAAATAACAAAACAAAAAGAGATTAAAGCCTTGAAATTAAACAAAAAAAATAAGTGGAAAAACCATAGCAAGAAATACCTCCGTATTTCCTTCGGTTAAACATTACTAAGTTTTCACATTTTACACAAAACTACACCAAACCTTTAAAATATATTCCACAAATTTTAAACCAGAGGAAAATAACTGGATAATAAATCAAAAATTACCTATTTGCTACAGTAAAATAAAAAAAAAAAAAAAATAAAAAAAAATAAAAAAACTTTTCTCATTGAGAAAAAAGAAACAAAATGCAACAGTTTAAAGGTCACTCGTGAATGGCAGCGGCTAGAGACTGGCAATACCTAGAGAATGACCATATATCCACACGACCAGCGCCGAAGCTACCTCTCCACCCAAACTAAGACCAGGGAGGGCCAGGCAATGGCTGCTAATGTCTTAGCAGGTAGACCTGTGAGCTCTTCAATTCTCCCATCCTTTGCTCACAAGGACGGTGAGATTGGAGACACTACAAGAAACTATTGAACTTGAGCGGGATCTCCTGTCCAGCAGAACGTTTCGAATATAATTATAATTAGCTAACCTACAACACTAATTGGAAAACCAAGATGCTACAAGCCCATAGGCTCCAACAAGGATTAGCCCAGTGAGGAAAGGCAATAAGGAAATAAACGATATGAGAAATAATTAAAAATAAAATATTCTAAAAGCAGTAACATCAAAACATATTTCATATAACCTATAAAAAAGACTTCTTTCAGACTGTTCAACATAAAAACATTTGCTACAAGTTTGAACTTCTGAAGTTCTACCGATTCAACTACCCGATTAGGAAGATCATTC
>NC_090733.1:128216063-128231063 GCF_036898095.1 Palaemon carinicauda | reverse complement strand
AAATTATTACCCTTCACATCAAAGGTACTACACACGCCATTTGCTAAACAGCTGGAAAATGCTTTGACCATGGATTGTGAACTGTAAAAAAAAAAAAAAAAAAAAAAAAAAAAAAAAAAAAAAAAAAAAAAAGACAGGTTTACAGCATAGTATCTTAACGTAAAGCAGATTTCCCATTCTTTCGAGTATCTGAAGTGGAGGGGGAAAATCAGGACACTTTTTTTTTTTTTTTTAATAAATTTAGCAAAGGAAGATCTTTCACTGCTAATTAAAAAAACTGGAACATTGTTCAAGCTCATTTAAAAAAAAAAAAAAAACTAAGTGGTCTACGTCAACAATAAAAGAGAATCTGTACAACGCAACCCTACAAAAATCTTTTTCTCCCTTTTTACAGAAGGGCAGTTAGTTACCACGGCCCCCTTATCATTTAAAGAGCCCCTAGAACAAAAGACGCCTCTGGTCTGTCTAGTTCGCTTATTTGCCCAACACCTGCAGGTTTATTACATCCGTGAATCCTACCACAGCACCCAAACGGTGGGGGGAGGGGGGAGGGGATTACCATGATGCATCTGTATACTTAATCTCAAGAGCTGCTCTCGCGTATATAAAACAGTGCGATTAATCTCGGTGCTTCGCTGACCAATTAAATTAGAAAACCCGCAAGCATATTTCTTTAACGCAAAGTGCCAGGGAATATTCTCCAAGGAATTTTCACCTTTAATCCTAAGACTTAAAAAGTCCAAAATTGCCGATGTCTGGCATACATCACTCAAAACACCGAATGCCGGCAAAGAGGAAAAAATCAGTTTCGAGTCAATTACCAAAGACTGCTATTAAAAAATCTTCCAGTTACGCAGTATGAAGTTATCAGTGGAATTGGTACAAACAAGAATGACTTGTTATTGACTAAGCAACCCGTAATACGAACATCACATAACATTCATAATAACTAATATTCTTTCGGTACATAATTTACATAAGCTAACATTCACCTACAGTTCGCCCGTACTAAATTTCACTAACTGCAACAAAACTAGAAATTATTATTATCATTACTAGCTAAGTTACAACCCTAGTTGGAAAACCAAGATGCTATAAGTCTAATGGCTCCAACAGGGAAAAATAGCCCAGTGAAAAAGTGATAAAATAAAATATTCTAAAACAGTAGCACTACCAAACCAGATATTTCATATAAAAGCTATAATAAAGACTTTTGTCAGTCTGTTCAACATAACAATTGCTGCAAGTTTGAACTTTTGGAGTTAACCCAAGTATAAACCCTATTGGAAATTAACATTTCCTTTGGATTTTAATACGGCCACAAATTTGATACTCAAACAGCAATTTATTACCTCTTCTACATAATCTATATATATATATATATATATATATATATATATATATATATATATATATATATATATATATATATACATACACACACATACATATACACACAAACACACACACATTACTATAAACAAACAGGGATGAGTTGTGCTTGCTTTAGCTAAGTACAATGTTAGTGCAAAATGCTTCTTTATTGGAGCAAGTTGCCTTGGTCTGGTTTCATGGTTTCTCTGTCCATTATTCAGTTCCACCATATTCATCAGAATATCTAAAGCTGTTATATTTTTCTTTTACAGTTAATTCTTAACTTCTTCGCATCAGAATTAAGATAAACTTGGGAGTCCATCAAGGATTAGTTCCTAGCTCTGCTGTTCATCATTGTAATGGACGAAGATACATGACCGTGAAGGAAAGGTGGTCCCGAGAGGGGTTGTATGCAGATGTCCTAGTGTTAACAGCAGAATCTGAGATGGAGGAATGGCAAGAAGAGCTAAAACTAAGCTAATTGTGACTGGAAAGGTAACCAAAGGAAAAGTACAGCTTGATAAAGAGGCCACGTAGTATATAAGATGAGGTGGTCAAATCTGTACTGTGTACCGAATGTCACAGATGGCGTCTAGAGAGATTTTAAATGTCCGATATGAATAATAACAAGAACAAATGGGGAAGACAGAAGCGTTAGGAACCCTATTGTGATAAGAAAGACAGGTTTGAGGAGCAGTAAAGCAATGGAATGTAAAACAGTTGAGAGAGCAGTGAGGAGTAAGAACCTGTGGTATGTAAACAAGACCTACACCATCAAAAGAAGCAGAAACCTTGGCACTAAGAAATTTGAAGAAATTTCGGTAAGATGGGAGCTAAGAATATTAATTAAGCTTCATATCTGGATTGTGGTGGGACGATAATACTAACAAAAAGGAACTGAATTTGTATCACCAAGTTAGCATGGGACTGTAGGAAGAGACTTCAGTTGACATCTAACCCCGTAAAGGAGAGATGGGGCAAAAATGTCATTTTTTTTCTTTTCTTCCATTGTTTGCTTTCTTAAAACGGCTTTGGCCCTTGGTTTCAAGCTTGGCTTGTAGGAATACTATAGCTACAATAGCAGAGACTGGAAACACGACTCTGCATGGAGTGAGAATAAGAATCTGGTGTTCAGCGGCTTCGTTCATAGAGCTGATGACTAGAGATCAGCTCTAAATGACAACAGTTGTGAAAAATAACAAATTTCAAGTAATTTGTATTTTTCCTAGTTATACTTACGATGATCTTCCCTTAGGCATGGTAGATATTCAACTGAAGCGGGAAACATCCAACTTGGGAAGATGAGGCTAGCAAACTCTCAGCAAATATCTTAAAGGTACCATTAACTATCGTAAAGCTTAGAGAGAGAGAGAGAGAGAGAGAGAGAGAGAGAGAGAGAGAGAGAGAGAGAGAGATCCACACAAACAGCAAATACCATCGTTCTTTAACCTTTGTGGTACTAAAAAACGCTACTCTCATCGAATTCACGAGAAAAGGAAGCTTGGGGCCTTTCTGATCACTCACCAAGCATAGTGGAAAGAGGACGAGAAGAGGGGGGTGGGGGCGCTGGACGATAGGCTCTATCAATACGTTAATGGTCCTTCCGGTACACCAGATATAAGGGCAGTGCGTCCAACACACCATGTCCTCTGCGGTAAGAACTTTTCTTCAACAACCAAGATGGGATGGAAGGGAGAATGTAGAATGAACATCACACGCTTTAATACTGGGTTGCAAACTATTCAAACTATAGTTATTATTTTTATTTGCTAAGCTACAACCCTTGTTGGAAAAGCAGGATGATACAATCCCTGGGGCTCCAACAGGGAAAATAGCCCAGTGAGGAAAGGAAACGAGGGAAAATAGCCCAGTGAGGAGAGGAAACGAGGAAAAAATAAAATATTCAAAGAACAGTAGCATTAAAATAAATATCTCCTATATAAACTAAACAAGAGGAAGACAAATAAGATAGCATAGTGTACCCTCAAGCAAGAGAACTAACCCAAACATTGGAAGACCATAGTAGAGAGGCTATGGCACTACCCAAGACTAGAGAACAATGGTTTGATTTTGGAGTGTCGTCTTCTAGAAGAGTTGCTTATCTATCATATCTAAAGGAGTCTCTACTACCCTTACCAAGAGGAAAGTGGCCACTGAACAATGACAGTGCAGAAACCCCTAGGGTGAAGAAGAATTGTTTGGTAATCTCAGTGTTGTCAGGTGTATGAGGACAGGAGAATATGTAAAGAATATGCCAGACTATTCGGTGCATGAGTGGGCAAATGGGAAAATGACCCGCAACCAGAGAGAAGGATCCAATGAAGTACTGTCTAGCCAGTCATAGGACCCTTAACTCTCTAGCAGTAGTATCCCAACGGGTGGCTGGTGCCCTAGCTATATTATCTAGCGGGGGAGAGCAACATTCAAGATAACCTAGGCCTATTTAAACAATGTAATACTCGAGACAGACTTTAGTTGTCAAAATAGCCAGCATACCTACAGCCCCTCCCCATCCATGTTATAAAGGTTGGTTGACGAATATGGTCGAACATCAGATAACCAGCCATCTATGGCCCGACCACCCTCCTGCCCGCTTAAATTCCTCTCCAGTGGGTTACAGTACACGAATTATATGATGCCTTATAAACAATATCTTTAATAAAAAAAAATTTAATAAATTTAATAAAAAATATATCTTTAATAAATTAAACTTTCAAACTATTTTGTTAAAACCATTCTCTCTCAAGGGCTATAATTTGAATAACTCTTATGATTTTATTTGTGAATAGTTACGTCAAACTATCAACACTACAACTTATATATTGGATTTTAAAGTTGACAAGTGTGTGTGTATATATATATATATATATATATATATATATATATATATATATATATATATATATATCGTATATATATATATATATATATATATATATATATATATATATATCGTATATATATATATATATATATATCGTATATATATATATATATATATATCGTATATATATATATATATATATATATATATATATATATATATATATATATATCGTATATATATATATATATATCGTATATATATATATATATCGTATATATATATATCGTATATATATATATATATCGTATATATATATATATCGTATATATATATATATATATATATATATATATATATATCGTATATATATATATATATATATATATATATATATATATATATATATATATATATATATATATATTGATTTTACACAAACAAACTCGATTAAAGAGACAACGTAATGAAGAAAACTACTAAAATCAAAGCTATATATACTGAAAATAATATTAACATCACAGCCAGCAAATCTTTGGATCAAATGATCAAATTACAAATCACTGATATATTATAGCCATCACAATCTGCAAACCTTATAACCATATTGAAATCACAACCCATAACCATCAAAATCACAAAACATGATTTTTTCCTTTAAACGGACATCAAAACAATAACCCTTTGTTTATTTTTTTAAAGACAAAACGACACATACTTTTCTTCTGCCTTAAAAGAAAGGTACCACATTGAACACTTATTTCGTGATTGAATCAACCATTAAAAGAAACTGGAAATATCAGGTATAACAATGGGAAGAACCAAATGAATTCCAGGGTAAAACGTGTCTATAACCAGACCGATTGCATTGTAAAATTCCCAGTAGTCACAAACAAGAAACTATGCATTTAAGTGATGTAACGTCAAAAGCTTGTCTCAATAATGTAAAAAAAATTCTTAACTTCCAAAAATGTCCACACTGAATTAAAGTTAACTTTCTAATATACCAAGAGCAGCATATCCTCATAGCTAAAATTATCCTTACCTGCAAAATTTGGTTTTATAAAGCTGGCATTACCATCTTTATTAGTTTATAATGTCCCAAAATACATTTTCGAATACATCACACCATGCATTCGTTTCTAAAACCAGTACAACTAAAAAACACGAATCTCTTCACTGATATGATATTTAGACAGTTGGTTCGTGTTATTCCTTTCAATTGGGACTATGTGGGTATCGAATCACTACCCAGACCTTGCACTGATGAAATTCTTACAAGCTTTAAATATATATATACACACACACACATATATATATATATATTATATATAAATTATACACGACACTGGTTTAAGCCATTATAAGAGATAAATTTTGATATCTCTGGAATATGCACCCGAATATTCAAAATCCCCAGCTTGAATAAATTTGAATACAATCGTCTAAATAGTTGAGCATATAAATTAAACGTCGTGTGGCAACATATTACGATTCATTCTCTCTCTCTCTCTCTCTCTCTCTCTCTCTCTCTCTCTCTCTCTCTCTCTCTCTCTCTCTCTCTCTCTCGTTATTCTTTATGTAAACAAATAAAATCGTATATAAGCAAAACCAAATGATATATTCATCGAGTGGCCAAAACGAGATAGGACGAGACCAGCTCTGATATTATAGTGATTCATATGGAGGACCATAAGTCGCCTGCCCTTACCAGCATCCCTAAAACCTGGCCCCCAACAACAAGAGTCCGTGGATCAAAGTACACCACTGTTTGGGTAAGGAAGTCCTTTCAGTCACTATTATGCAATACAAGATGGGGGTTATCTGCTATGAAAAGTGAGTTAACATAACTCAAGAGCAAATTTATGTGTGCTACTCGTTGATAGAAACGAGAAAATCACTCTTAATAAAACTGATAAAATCAAAATATCATTAAGATGACAGTCCACAATTCAAAATGAAATCGACGTCAGTAGCAAATCTCAAACACTATTAAGTGAATATTAATCATCTCTTACTTTTTGGAATCGATGTTAAGAGGAAAAATGACTTTCTGACTAACATAGTCTATTAGACACACAAGTATGTGCACTTGAGTTACAATTGATAAGCTGACACTCTTCAATGTACAGTAACCCAGAGCTCTCTCTCTCTCTCTCTCTCTCTCTCTCTCTCTCTCTCTCTCTCTCTCTCTCTCTATTGTACAGAGGTTACCTATCAGCACTTCGAGAGGTTCATCATTATCATTTCTTTATCAATTATTAGACAATAGGGTCCACAAAGACAACACTTCAAAAATTTTCTCCTCCCACCAATATAGACTGTGGCTTAAATTCTCTACTAAAATAGCGAACACACCGTTCACTAAGAGAACCCACACAGGGATATATATATATATATATATATATATATATATATATATATATATATATATATATATATATATATATATATATATATATAGAAATAAATACTCGACCAACCATACACAAATGAAATAAGAGTTAATCATTAATCAATATTAGCAAACAAAATCAATAAAAATCATAAGTATTCAACATAACACTAAATTAAATGAGATTTCTTTCCGCACACACTAAAAAACATGATACACTCCAACATCGACAACTCGATGACAAACACCTCGGAAATGTATAAATATTTTTATAAGCAAAGTTGAACCTTGAATCATGGCTAAAAGAGAACACAGAGAAACGTCTCCCAAGAAATCCTAGCTGAGGAGAGGTGACCATGTCATATATAATTCAAGCAACAGAATGGCTTATTCAGCCAGAGGTGCCAAAAGCTTAGGCTGCAAGCGTGGCTGAAGTATGCCTGTGAAATCTATTACACTTTGTGGGTAGGCAGGTTGAGGGCACCCCTGAGTCTCTCTCTCTCTCTCTCTTTCTCTGCTAGCTATCACTTCTATCTTCTTCCTCGCACGAAACAACAGGATTTAAACAAAACGATCTTACGATTCCACGCCATTGTTTTTATAACACGGTCGGCATTGGCACAGCACAGTGTATCTTTGCGGGCACTATACAATTGAGAAGGATTCAATCAAATTCACTTTAACTCTCAATTCTTTTTTCTGACACATGCAAGACACTTTATTCAATGGTAATTTCACATAAATATATTGGAATAGTGGTATTCTTACATCACAAGCACTAACGAGTGGAACGAAGTGAATAAATTAATAAAAAAAAAAAATCCTTCAACAATGTGCTGCTCTATGTAGTATGTGATGATGACCGCGCGGTAAGGTCGTGTGGTTCAGTTTCGGCAGGGATGAACGTACCTTCCCCGACAACATCCACTACCAACTGAGCGCTCCAGCAGGTCCCGGGGGTGGCACCGACAAGGGGTCAACTCCTCCCGTCACATTCCCACCCCCCGTTACACAAGTACCCCCCAACAACCACTGACTTTTTTTCTTCATTACTTTCTTCATTCACATCCGTTACATTTATGTGTTCCATGTTTTGTGAGGGAAATTAACGATGCTTCAACCTGGAACTAATGTGGCAAAGTACGAGAAGATCAAAACGTTAATGTTCGAGGTTTGAGTCTCCCAACTATACTGGCCCTGCCTACCTACCTGAGAGAGAGAGAGAGAGAGAGAGAGAGAGAGAGAGAGAGAGAGAGAATCTTCTACCGACCAAACTGTGACGGACGGGAGAAAGAAAAGTTAAAACAGATAAGGGAGAGAGGAGATACCTTGTCAACTAGAGTACCTGCAAGACAAGGTGATATCAATGACCCCGAAACAAATTCCACTTCTTCAACAGTTCGTTCATTTTTCTTTAAAGTATTACTTCAGAACGCTTCATAAAGAAGAAGCGAGCATTGGGGGCGAACTTTTAAAGTTCGAGCCAGCGCCGAAAATGTTCCAAAACTCCCGACACAATGGGCCCCCTCTTTGCCATGGAGTAAACTTCGTTAAGAGATAAGAAAGCAAAAATGTACTTGAGGAAGAGGTGGGTAACGGCCCACCTGAGTAACGAGAACGTCAAGATGAAAAGTAGTGGGGAGAAAGTACCGCTTCCAACCAGACGAATTATATATACAGTATGCGAGTGTGTGCGTGTGTACGGTGTGTGTATATATATATATACATTCCATACATACATATATATTCATACATATGCACTACACATATTACATACATACATAAATAGATATTCATACATATATACACATTCTCACATAAAAATAATTATATGGAGTCATATTGTCCACTCTATATATATATATATATATATATATATATATATATATATGTATATATATATATAATATATATATATATACAAATATAAACACACACGTGTACCCGCATTAATGAACTCAACCCTTAAAACTACTGAAAATAAAAATTGTTGCAACGTTCTGGCACCAACCACTCAAAAGTGAAGATACTTTCATTCATCATATCCAGGGATAAAGAATAAACGTTGTGTCTTGCATTCTCACACCCTGAATGCCTGTTCATTTCGGTTTGACCACTGCCATCAAGTTAAAGATTAAGCAAATTAAATTATTTTAGCACTTATAAAAGCTTAGAGCAAGCTGGATAGATAATAATTTTCATGCTGTTCGGCCTATTATTTGAAAATAAAGGCCTGATCAATATTTAAATATATACAGCTCGTTTTTTTTTTTTTTATTAAACAACGATTCTTATATTTCATATAAATGGATAGTAACATACCCAAACAACCACCATATACGAATGGATAGTAACATATCCAAACATAAACCATATAAAAATGGATAGTAACATACCCAAACAACCACCATATACAAATGGATAATAACATACCCAAACAACCACCATATACGAATGGATGATAACATCCAAACCAACTTCTTATGAATGAAGAGTAACATATCCAAACATCAACAGTTTAAAAAAAATAGCAAACAATCTTCGAAAATGAACAAGATTCTGCTGAGAAAAATCTAATCATAATCAAGTGTAGGAGGCGAGTGCAATGCATCTCGATTAGCCGTTCCAACGACCTGGATGATATTCGCATGACGAGCAAACGCTTGGAAAACCTCAGCTCGCTACCTCAACACAACCTCGGGATCCCAAGGAAGTCGAGTCCTTTCGTTTTCCATTAAAGAATTTCGCTTCAGATGAGGGAAAAGAAGGAGAGCTTTCGCTAGTAGCTGGCTTGTATTACCTACAAGTTTGTGTGTTCGCATTTGTGTGCACAGACGAACCAGGCCTCGCTCTAAACCTGTACGACTTTAGAAACTTGGTAATTAAGTTGAAAACTTCATTAATCTAGAACAGCAAGGAGTTAACAATTTAGCCCACTTGTCTGCACTAAGTAAATAAACCACGACGACAGAGAAAAAGAGGGGTAAAGAGGAGAGAAGAAGAAGAGGGGAGAAAAGATGGCCGTTTCCTTTTTCGCATTCGCCGTTGGTTATACGGAAGTAATGACGGACTCATTGGCCGTCTTTAGCACACGCAAATACATAGAACAAGTACTCGCTTGCTCTAGGAAAGAACTAATGAGAGGAAATGATGTGCGGTTCCTTCGTATTTCCTCACAAAGCGTCGGATGGCGACGTTAAACCGTGATGATGAGAATGAAGCCGGTGGGCGAGGGAAGGTGTCATAATGAAAGGAAACTGTCGTGGAAGGACAGCCCAACACACAGTGAAACAGAGAGAGAGAGAGAGAGAGAGAGAGAGAGAGAGAGAGAGAGAGAGAGAGAGAGGGGGGGGGGAAATTGGGTTAAAATAAATTTATTGCGCCCATTGGTGTCAGACATTTGGGTACATAGTAACAATAATATTGTTTACATCTATATAGTAATTAAGCTATGCCAAAAGAATGCATACGAATAGAGAGAGAGAGAGAGAGAGAGAGAGAGAGAGAGAGAGAGAGAGAAATAGCCCAGCCGCTGGAAGACCATTCACTAACCAAGTGCAACTGGAGAGACCCATTGCAGTTAGCCTTTACTATACGGTTAAGTGCTAGAAGCTAATGCAGGTCTCCTAACGTTAGAATAACAGTATTAGGTTTAAATAAAAAGTAAATAATGGGAGGAAATTTGTTAATGAAATAAAAACCTATTAGAAAAAGACCTGATATCACATTCGAGAAGGTATTAAAAAAGTTCCATTGAAAATTCCAAAACACAGGCAAAATCAAGGGAGAAGTCGTCAGAATAAATTGCATTATTATTATTATTATTATTATAATTAGCTATAACCCTAGTTGGAAATGCAAGATGTTATAAGTCCAAGGGCTCCAACAGGGATAAATAGTCCAGTGAGGAAAAGATACAAGGGAATAAACTACAAGAGAATAAACAATCAAAAAAATATTTTATCAGTAACAATATTAAATTAGATCGTTCCTATACAACCTATAAAAAATAAAAAAAAATAAAAAACAGAGAAAGAGAAATGAGATAGAATAGTGTGCCCGGATGTACCCTCAAGCAAGACAACTCTAATCCGAGACAGCGGAAGGCCAGGGTACTGAGACTATGGCACAAAGTAACTAAGAGACAAGAACTTTCACTCATATAATATGCAAGTTTGCTTTAAAGAAATGACCAAGGCAAATCAAGCTCTAACAGAGAAAGAAAAAAAATTGAAAGTACGTTTTTATACAACAGGATTTGTTAAATCAGAGAAAGCACTTTTAAGGCCTCCCTTCTTTCGAAATAAAAAAGGAAATCTGCCGAATGCCAAATGGGTAACGGTGAAAGTAATGACAAAAAACAATAACAATGAATTTGGCAAAATCATTCTCGAAGCTACAACCGAAGGTTGGCCTCTGACAAACGCCAGCTGTAAAATTACCATTTTTTTTTTTTTTTTTTTTAAAGTTCTTCGTCTTTTTTTCCGCTGTTCATTTGCAACACGAGGGAAGGAGCGCGTCCCCTTAACGTTGCAAGCCAAATAAGATAATTACCGGGGCATTTACATAGTGCTAACAAAGTATTAAATGTTTTGTTGTTTGGCGCTCGGCGCTCGCCCGCCTTCTCCAAGCATGAGGGAAAACTGGCCCAGAGCAAACTCAGGTGTTACCTTCATCACCCAAGGATACCCCCCTCCCCCTAGGACCACCCCCTTCTTTGTATAATACTCCCCTGCCGACTCCCCCACCCTCAACCTCAGAAAGACCCTAGGAGAAAGGAGCAGGCAGCAAAACGGTCAATAGAGCATAAAAGCTGTACATTGGTTAAGACATAATTGAGGAAAATTGTAAGAAATTATTTGACAGGCAATTAAAGAATGTGTACAATTTTTTTTAGATAATTTATGAAATTATTTGACAGGTAATTAGAGAATGTGTACAATTTTTTTTAGATAATTTATGAAATTATTTAACAGGTATTTAAAAAATGTGTAGACACTTTTAAGATAAATCATGAAATCATTTAAAAGGTATTTTAAGAATGTGTAGACACTTTATAGGTAAACTCATGAAATTATCTAACAGGTATTCAAGGAATTTGAATTTTTTTTTTCGATAATTTATTAAATTGTTCAACAGGTATTTAAGGAATGTGTAGACATTTTTTTTCGATAATTTATGAAATTGACAAGTGATTAAGAATGTGAAAAAAAATTTTCGATAATTTATGAAATTATTTGACAGGTAATTAAAAAAGGTTTAGATATTTTTGAATTAATATGAAATTATTTGACAAGTAATTAAAGAATATGTAGACATTTTCTTTAAATAATTTTTTTTGAAATAAATTTGCAAAAAAAACAGCGGGGAAAATATTCGACGCTGCACACTGGGAAACCAAAGTATATTCGCTAAAATACCAATTAAGTTTTATAGCTAATGTTAAAACGACTTCCTAACGATAATCAATGCATTATAAACGAAACAATTTGCAACATATTTCAACCCACATGAGTAACAACTAAAATGATTTCGGAAAGTTAAAAAGCCAAGCAAAGCCACTCTACATTCAACCCGCATAACAGTGTGGGCCAGGAAAAAATGCAAATAAACAAGTGGCGAAAAATAAATCGAATAAATCACAAACACCGAGCTTTTTATTATGGCATTTGAAATTCGGCAAACTTCAATACACTCTTTAAGCCTAGTATGCCACAGCGGGAGCCTACAACTTCAATATTATCCCTTAGTAATTATCGTAACCATTTTAAGTCCCAAAGTTGGAATCCCTTAAGGAGCTGTCAGAAACTCGAGTTAGTGCCTCATCTCCTAAGGGACGGAAAGGTGATCTCTCCACTGCAGAGAGAGAGAGAGAGAGAGAGAGAGAGAGAGAGAGAGAGAGAGAGAGAGGGGGGGGAGAGGGAGGAGAGAGAGAGAGAGAGAGAGAGGGAGAGAGAGAGAGAGAGAGAGAGAGAGAGAGAGGGAGAGAGAGAGAGGGAGAGAGAGGAGAGAGAGAGAGAGAGAGGGAGAGAGAGAGAGAGAGAGAGAGAGAGAGAGAGAGAGAGAGAGAGAGAGAATCAGTATCCCGTTCTTCGTCTTCGATACACTACTGACGTTAGGCCCAGCTACGATCATTAATATGACTTCTTGACCTTCCCAATGCCTGCCCCGAGTCCCAATGACGCCAGATTAAGCATAATTCAGGTAATCGTTACTTGTATCATCAGGACGAACCTGCTGTCAACAACATGGGGGTCACATAAGAATAATGTTTCAATATAGAATGGATGACACGGGCAGGGTTTTAACTTGAACATGTAGCTATTACCTTAGATGCTGCTGCTTTTTACCCTAGATTACCTTAGAACTTTACCAACTTCCTTATATTTAAAGCTAGTAAAACTGAAATTTACCTTACAAGTTACCTTGAAATCATGCAAATTACCATAAACTGGCGTAATAACCTCAAAGAGTTTAAACCCAGGAGACGGGTCACAAAAGCGTGAAAAAATGGATTCCACATTGATGATTTGATATAAATAATTTTCCAATATAACATCATTCACGTATTGGATATGCATAGTAAAATTTTCAAAAAAGAAATCGACAACACTGCTTTAAAAAAAAAAAAAAGATTACGTTTAAATATAGTAAATAAATTCTATAGGCTAATTTTTTCCCTAGCATTTGATAAATTTGAACTCTTACATAATGAAAAAACTAACAAGTAAAATGGTAAATTTTAAAAAATATTACCAATGGATCTTCACAAACTTCCAATTTACGAAGATAGAAACATTTGAATCTACAAATTTGACAATAAACAAAGGCGCAAATCTGACAGAATTTATCCAAGCCGCCATAAGCTGCTCTGCCCATCCTTTGCACGCGTAATTTCAGGAAGGTTAACCAAACATGGAAGGTGTGTACCCAGCAAGACAGTAAACAAAACGAAAGGCAATTCTGCCTTTTAAATGTAACAGAATCTACCAGCGCACACACAGCGTACGCAAACTAGTTATAGTTATTACTTCCGTATCAACAGCATTCCTTATTCCCTTTTCCCTTATTATGGAGAGGATTGTTTAGACCCTAAAAATATTTACAAATCGCGTAATTGTAAAATTTTGGATTGTCTTATATAATGTACATAGGGAGAGCACAAACAAGCGTTGTGTGTATATATACAGTGTGTGTATATATGTGTAAGTGTGTATATATATATATATATATATATATATATATATATATATATATATATATATATATATATATAGACGGTGGATGGTTGTATATATACATACATGTATATATACACACATACAGAGAGAGAGAGAGAGAGAGAGAGAGAGGAGAGAGAGAGAGAGAGAGAGAGAGAGAGAGAGAGAGAGAGAGAGGAGAGAGAGAGAGAGAATTTTGGATGTCTCACAAACTTTTTAGTCCATCAGCGGAGACTCCATTTGCTCTTTGGTAGAGAGATTTAGTTTAGGCAATTTAGTTTTTATGATCTTGTCTAACTACCGAGAGAGAGAGAGAGAGAGAGAGAGAGAGAGAGAGAGAGAGAGAGAGAGAGAGAGAGAGAAAGAGAGATTAATACATCAATATGATTCCAAATCGAACATCCGTTGGCTTATTTTAATCAAGTGATGAAAACACTAATGAAGAGTGTCTGAAAATAGAATGACCGCTCTTCCCCACAGGGTTAGCCGCCGGGTCAATCATATGCAAAGAGCGGTGGAAGAGGATACATATCAAATGTCCGTTTTCATACCGAAACGTGTGCATGTTTTCATTCATTACCTCCGCCAACTTAGTTAGGAGGAGGTTATCTTTTCACCCCTGTTTGTGTTTTTATTTACTACCCTCCGCCAACGAAGCTGGGAGGAGGTTATGTTTTCGCCACGGTTTGTTTGTAAACAATTTCCTGGCAACTTTTATTGAAACTTTCGTGGATTAATTATGTCGAGACGTGGAATCGATTCAATTTTTCAAAGTCCTTGATCAAAGGTCAAGGTCGAGTCAAAAGGTCGACCGAATCAACCCTAACCTTAACACCAAGTTCGCACATGGTTGTCACACAGACTTCAAATACGCCTACGATCTAAATTGATTCCGGGAAAGGCAAGCTGGTTTCGAGAAACAAGCTGCAGTAGCGGAGGTCTCCCACGCAATGCTTCTCAAGTTCGAAATACATTAACTGTAGTCAACGACCTTTCCATGGAATCAGTAACCAATCTTTTCATAAATCATGAAAACATAAGTAGTCTCGTGTCCCATTTTCATACAATTAAGAACCGATGATATTCAGCGAGCCCTCTCATACAAGCAAAGTGACAATATTAGTAGTCCGTGGGTCTTTTTCATACCACATTAGTAGCCCTATACGAGACTTATCTATCATGTATTC